>NC_046660.1:58438669-58463082 GCF_010883055.1 Belonocnema kinseyi
TGGAAAAACTGGGCAGCTGCAGTTTCACTTGCCCTTTTGTGGAGGGTGTTACCTATCGATACCACCAAGGATCTTCTGAATCCTAATTGGTCAATCCTCCCAGTCTTTGTACTTAGCCTAGCACTTCCGTGCAACTTTGACTCTAAGATCATCAGATATTTTCCAACCATCGGTACCTTCACCTCGTCTTTAATTTTGCACTAATCGCGTATACTTATATTTTTACCATGTTTTGCTACAGTCCTGTAAATAGTTTGTGTTGTGTTCTTTAAAATATATATTGAGTGATTATTTAAAGAACTGTGTTACTTACATTTTTGAACCCTCACCAATTTTCAGCACAAACTAGTCTCATTTCAGGCATACAAAAAATATAAATCAAACAATTACAAATTCAACAATCAAACAAACCGGCTCAGAACTCTACTCTGAATACTAAAATGATAAATACCAGATTCACATGCACGGGCGATGCTTCGGGCTGGTGAAAATTCTCCAAGTTCGTGGCGCCACCTCAGTGACATATTGTAAACTAGAATTGATTTATTTTAGTATCGGCATTCAGAGGGCCCTTTGTGTGTACAAACTAAAGTTTGCTTCGATTTCTTCAATGGATCCATAACACGTGTTGTGTGTGAGATTGTGACTGCAGAGTATTAATTTTTCAAATAATTAATTATTGTTTTTTTTTTTCATTCTTTCTATGGTTCGCCGCCACAGTGCTATATTATAAAGTACAATTTATGTAGTTTTTTAGTTCGATTATAACTACTTTAATACAAGTAAAATGTGTGACTTCAATTAATTTTTAAGTTACTTGCACATATTTTTTAAATTTTTCCTGGAATTAGTTTAAAATAAATAAAATTGGTTAGAAATTCCATTTTGAGTTTAAAGTAATATATAAAATAAAAATCATTTATATTTTTTAATGAAAATACCTCTTAGATGCATTTTTATCTCGTAAACTGATAAATTAGTTGATCACTAAATCCAAATATCAGAAAGGAAAGTACAAGTCAAGAAAAAAAAGTAAAATAGAAAATTATTTGAATGATACAATGAAAATAATTTATTTAACAGTTTTTATGTTATTGATCGGTTAATTATTATTAGCTGATTGATTTTGTTTATTGTATTAAATTACATAAAGATTGTTTAAATAAGAAAAAAATTATTATTTAATTTGAGGTTACATTATTTAATATAGGATATGATTTGTATCATAAAAGTTTATCTATATTCTAATTACCTCTATTCCATTTCAATAATTTAAAAGATGTTTGCAATTTTTATGGAATTTTATGGAATTTTTATGGAATTTTTAAAGATTATTAATACGACGAAATTTCGTCAAAATATAGGGTAAAAATTATTTTGATGTTTCAACGAAAATAATTGATTACTACTTTTTATATTATGAACTAATTTTTTCTAAAGTTTGTGATGCTAAAAAAATGAGTATCCGAATTCAATTTTCTAAATTATATGTACATACATTTCGATGAAAATAATTCTTAAATGATTTTTATGTTCTTTACTCATTAATTAATTATTGATCGATTCTGCTAAAATTTATATTTTTTAGCAGTACTTAAAAGCTTATAAATAATTAAATTTAAACAAAGGCAAGTTAAATTCAGAAAATATATAAAGTGGAAAATATTTGAATGTTTGAATATAAATAATTTATAATGGTTGAATACTTTTTTTGTTTTTAGATGATTGAATATTTATTAAATATTTCTGTTAAAACTTTGATTTTCTGGAATTATTTCAAAAGAACTGAAGATATTCAGAATTTAAAGATCAAATGAAAAAAATACCTAGAATAACAATTTGATTTTTTCAATGAAAATAATTGCTTGAGGCTTTTCATGTTGTAAACTATTCAATTAATTTTTAGCGGATTAATTTCGACCACAATATTGAATTACATAAAGATTTAATTTAAAATGTTTAAAATTACGTAAAATAAATTTATTATTTACTTTCAGATTAGTTAATTCAATATTAGTTATTACTTTTACAATAAAAGTTTATTTTTTCTTTAGAATACCTCTATTACAATTATATAATTTTCTTGATGTTTGTGAAGTAAAATGAGTGTCCAAATTCAGTTTTAAAAATTATAAGGAAATAAGTTCAATTTTTTTAAAAATTGGTTTCGAAGGTCATTAGCAAATAAAATATATAGAAATGCTTTTTCAAATTTAAAGAAAATATAATGTAGAACTTCTTAGAATGCTTTAATGAAAATGATTGTTTAATGCTTCTTGTGTTGTTTGCTGATTAACTAACTTTTAATTGATTCTATTAAAACTTATGAATTCTGGAATTAGTTTATAATGTTATTAATAAATCAAATTGTAAGAAAGAAATTTTTAAATTTGAAAAAAGATATTAAGAATAAATTATTTGAATGATTTAGTGAAAATTATAGTTAGAATCTTCTCATAATTTGATTAATTTATTTATTTATTATAGTTTAATGCTATTAGCTGATTTTTTCATAGTATTAAATTTTATAAAGATTTAATTGCAATTTCTTTTGATTGAGTAACCTGAATGAATTATTTACTTTGACGTAATGTTTTTAAATAATGGATATATTTTGTATACATTTATTCGAATATTCCATTCTTTTTCATATTAAAAACTGAAAATCTGATGTGAATTTGATTTTTAGATTGTAGATATTAATTTTTAATGATATGTACAAATATCATTTTACAAAAATTATGTTTTTCCAAAATATCAAATTAGCATATCGTGGACTGAAATCTTCGAATGATATATCTCTCTTTAATATTACTAATAGTGAAAGTAAATTCTACGTTACATGGATTCATTAAAAAAATTATTACAGATTCTAATTCAGCGAAAAACTTTGAGTGGTAAAAAATAAAAAATAAATAAAAATAGTTATTCGAGAATTTGGTAAGTGATTAAAATGAATAAAAAATTAAGAGCGTGCAATTTGCAACTGTAAGACATCTTCCAAAGAGGTTTACGGCCAGGAAAATGATATGAAGAATCAAAAACTACTTGAATACTTTATACCTTAAAGTAGATTACGATTTTATTTTTGTTAAATCTAATAATTGATTCCTAAGCTTCAAAAAATATTTGTGAAAAACATTTTTTATTGACCACAAAATAAAAAGTTCAGTTTTTCCTATTTTATTGAATTTTGTTTAAGATTTTACTTCATTTCCAGACAGAAAATGAATTTATAACTAAAAAAATTAATGTACAACAAAAATTGAAATAGTTTAATTTTCAGTTAAGAAAATAATTTTGAACCAAAGAGGAGATTTAAAAAAATATACTTAAATTTTCAACCACAGTAAATTAATTTTTAACCAACATAATTAAATTTGCAAGCAAGAGGAATAATATTGAAAAAAAATCAATTTTCAAACAGATAGTTAAATTTTGAAACAAAAAGATCATGAAAACAAATGTAAAGAAAATAAAAACCAATTTTTAAGAAATTAGTTAAATTTTTAATCGAAAAATTATTTTTTAAATTCCGGTTAAACCAAAAGGGACTAATGTTTAATATCATAGAAATGTAATGTAGAAGTTGATACTTTAACAAAAAAATTTAAAATCAAAAAAAAATTAACAAAAAAGATGAGCCTTAAACAAATTGTGTAATTTTTCAGATAAAAAAGATCAGTTTTTAACAAAAATTAGAACAAACACAAATAATAGACAAATTTTCAACCAAAGAGATGAAACTTCAACCTCAAAGTCCTGCAATTGTGAAGATTAAAAATTGAAATTAAAGGTTTTTTTAAAAAAATATTTGACTGAGTTTTGAAAATTCATAATGTAAAATTCTTTAACTTTTTCAATTGAAGACTCTACAATATCTAAAGTGTATTATCAAAATTTTATTCAAATATTTTAATTCTGAATTTTTAATATTAAAATGAATTTAATTTAAAGATTGATGTTTTAAAGGTATGTAATTTCAACTAGTTCTTTTAATACGTGGTTGAATTTTAAAGATTTAAAATTGAAATTTATTAATTTTCAGGATATATATTTTAAATTTATGTATTAAGTTTTTTTAAAAAAATATTTAATTCAGTTTTGAAGATTTAAAATGGAAAATTCTCCAATTTTCAAAATGAATAAATTATTAATCTTTAACATTTAATGTGTATTGTTAAATTTCTTGGAAATAGCTGAATTTTGAATTTTTAAAATGAAAATGAATTTAATTTTCAAGATTTATATTATAAAGATAGGTAATTTTGAAGATTTACAATTTAAAACTCTTTAATTTTGAAAGATGTATTAATAAAAATTCTCAAACTGTGATGATTTTCAATATCAAAATTCAGGTGTTTTGAATTTTGATTCTTCGAAATTGATAAAATTTCAGATTTAATAATCAAAAATTCCAAATTTTTAATTGTAAAACATACAAATTTTATAATATTTAAATTGTAACTATTATACTATGGAAAAAAATCAATTTTAAATCCTGCAAACTTTAAAACTTTCAAAAAGAATCCAATACTAAATATGTTAGGAGTAAAGCTTCCCAATCTTTCAAGCCTCTTTGCAAATTAATCTAGAAAGAAAAAAAAAATAATTTATGTAAAAAAATCATCCGAGAAATAGGCATTTGAAATTTAATCATTTTTTAACATTTCCTGTCTAATAATATTTCTTAATTGAATAACATATACAATTCAAAATTCGAATCATAGGAATCTTTTTTTATATTTTAAACTAGGCTTACATTTTTTGTATTAATAAATAAATATAATGAACAAAATAGCCATTAGTTCCTATGTTCAAAACCCCTAAGTTTCATAAACTACTATTAGTTAAAGATGCTCCAATATTGTATAATAAACAAGAAAATGTATTGTAAACAAATTATTTGTTTAAAGGATATTTTCTACAATTTTTCATAATTTCACGTTTTTTTAAGTTATATTGCTAGAAATTGGGATAAAAACAATAACATTAAATTTGTGGGATAATTATTGTTAGTATTATAAATAAATTTATTAAACAAATGCATTAATCAGACATTTCTCGATTTTTCCCACGTTTCCGACAACTTTTTTATTTTCAAATACCCAAATAATGCATATATTTATTAAATTATTTAAAAACATCATAGAATGTATCAAATTATTATGAATTTTTCTGAAATTCTCATGAATTTCTCAATTTTAAGACTGACATAGAAAAAAACGAGTATTCCGACAACAGATGCCCGAATAATGTGTTTTTCTGTTATTTTTTTTTTAATCATAAAATTTATCAATTAATTATAAATGTTTTCTTAAATTGTCATAAAGTTCCAAATTAAAAGGATTAGCATTGAAAAAAGCGAATTGTTATACCGAAAAGTCTCGTATGATGTATTTGTTTTATTAAATTTTTTTTTGAAAAATTTATAAGATTAATAAAAAATGTATTGATTTTGCTAAAGTTATCATAAAGTTCCTTATTAAAAAAAAACTGTCATAGAAAAGAAATTTTCGGTCGCAAAATTCCTGATTAATTAATTTATTTGTTTATTAAATTTGTTTGTAATTTCGACAATAATTCTGTCAAGCAGAAATTATTGTTTAATGCTTATTATGTTGTAAACGGATTAAATAACTGTTCATTGATTCTATTACAGCTCATAATTTTTGGAATTAGTTTTAAATTTCATTAATTTATCAAATTTTTGGAAATGAAAGTTCAAATTTGAAAATAGATATTGAGTAAAAATTATTTGAATGCTTCAGTAAAATTTTTAGTTAAATGTTTCTCATATTTTGAAATAATTAATTCATAATTTTCTCAATAATTTTTTTAAATAATAAATTTAATAAAGATTAAAATTTAGTTTCTTGTATAATATATAATTTGCATAATAAAATTTTATTTAGATTAAAACATCTCTATTATTATTACATTATTTCTCAAATGATTCTGATGTTGGGAAATGGGTATCTACATTAAATTTTTAGATTTATACGTTGACCTGTTTTAATTTTTGTGAAATTAGTATCAAAGGTTATATTATTTAAATGATTTACTAAAAATAATGCTTTAGTGCTTATTATAATATAAACTGAATAATTACTCATTAGCTGATTAATTTTTTTAAATATAAAATAACATAAAGAATAAATTTTGTCTATTTAGCAACAAACATTAATTATTTATTATAGGGTGATGTGATTGAATATTTGATATAATTTGTAAAATAAAAGTTCACTTATTTTTAACCTATCTGTATCACAATTATATAATTTTTGAATTCCCTATTATGCTGTGAAATAAGTATCTGATTTTTTTTTCAAAATGAAATGTACATTTTTTTTAATCAGTGTAAAGTTTATTATTATTAATTAAAATTTTCACGAATGGAATTTTAAGTTTGAAAAAACATATGGACGGGAAATTATTTGAATTTTTGAATGAAAATAATTGGTTCAGGCCTTTTATTTTGTGAATTGATTGGTTATTATAGACTGTTTAACTTTTTACAATATTAAATTACGTAAAGATTTAATGTAATTTTTCCCGATTAAGTCACATAAATAGGTTATGTAATTGAATGATTTTGTGCAAATATCATTTTACAAAAATATTTTTTTTTACAATAGTAAATTAACATGCCGTGCACTAAAATTTTCAAATTATATCTCGCTCTTTAATGTTCATAATAGTAATAGCAAATTTTACCTTACATAGATTCATCAAATTATTTTAGATTCTGATTCAGCGATTTAATGGGGAACATATCCTACGTTTAAAAATGCATAAATTTCTGTAACTAAAATTCCCCAAAATTTGTGGAATATTTATTTAAAAAAGAAACTTCAGCTGGAACGCAGCAATGGAAGAGCTTGGCTCTGAAGGAACCGCCAAGTTGGTCAGAGTAGTCTCTGCTCCAGGTAATTATGCTTCGTTACGTGTGGTCTGCTGTCTTAAAGACTCGATGCGTCATTTCTGTTGCGCGAGCGGCGGCACGTCGCACCCTTGCGGATTTTCTTTAAAGCTACCAGTCCAGAACCACAAGACTCAAATGAAGGTGGTAGCGAAATCTGAACTGTACCGTGCCTGATAGTTTACTACTAGGATACCGCTCTTCACTGATTACTCAAAAAACTGTTTCTCTTTCCAATTTCAACCACATGAAGGATTACACTTTATTTACATATGTCAAACCTTTCAGATCAATTTAAAAATAAGCATCTGTACAAATTTAGAGTCTTATGACTTTCGGCAGACTTTTCACCTACATCTATATGTATTTTTTCCAATATGGATTTTCTTTAAATTCCATACAAAGGTATTTATCAATTTTTCCAGAAATTCGCAATTTTCTAATAAAATACTACAAAAAAATAAGATTACGTCATTTTGAAGATTTTGATCGTTATTTTCATAAAAAGTTGATTTTCGTACAAAATTATTAACTTAATAATTATTCATTAGGCATATTTGAGATGAATTTAACATTAATATATCTTTACTCCAAAAAACGGTGTAAAATTATTGTAAAATATATTCTTAGTGTTTTAGAAAAAAAATCATTACGCTTTTTTAGATATTACCTCATTTGATAAAACATCGCCAAAAACTCAAACATAAGAATAACCTGACCAGAGCCTCACTAGCTCCTAACCAGAGCCTGAAGATTACCCGCACGAAAATTAGTGATCAAAAAGGCCCGACTAGCCCTTAACCAACCACCGACCAGGCCCCGACTCAAATTTTGACAACAAAAAGCCCAACTAGTCTTCGACTGGTTACTTTATCGAAATTAATAACCCGACTAGCCCCCGATTATAGGGATATTTTCACACGGGAAATGATTCGGATGTTGGAAATGGGTATCTACATTCAATTTTTAAATTTATACGTTGATGTGTTTTAATTTTTTCTGAAATTAGTATCAAAGGTTATATAATTTAAATGATTTTCTAAAAATAATGGTTTAATGCTTTTTATAATATAAACTGATTAATTAATCATTAGATGATTATTTTTTTTACAATACAAAATAACATAATGATTCAATTTTCTCTATTTAGCAACAAAAATTAATTTTTTTTTAGGTTGATGTGATTAAATATTTGATATAATTTGTAAAATAAAAGTTCACTTATTTTTAACCTATCTGTATTACAATTATATAATTTTCGAATTCCTTATTATGCTGAGGAATAATGAAATTTAAAATTTTAAAAGTATATGGAGTGAAAATTATTTGAATTTTTGAATGAAAATAATTGGTTAATGCGTTTTATTTTGTGAATTGATTGATTGGTTATTATAGACTGTTTAATTTTTTTACAATATTAAATTACGTAAAGATTGAATTTAATTTTTCCTGATAAAGTCATATAAGTAGGTTATGATATTGAATGATTTTGTACAAATATCATTTTAAAAAATGTATTATTTTTTTCACAATATTAAATTAACATGCCGTGCACTAAAATCTTCAAATTATATTTCGCTCTTTAATTTTGCGAATAGTAATAGCAAATTTTAGCTTACATAGATTCATCAAATTATTTTAGATTCTAATTCAGCGAACCTTTGAGTGATAAAAATTTTTAACAAATAAATAGTTACTCGGAAATTGGGTAAATGATCAAAATGAATACAAAAGTATTTAAAAAGATTATTATATACATTAAAAGATTGTGCGCGCGTCTTTTATATGTGTAAGTAACCGTGTGTGTGAATTACATACTTTTTAATAATAAAAAATAAAGATTATATAATATATAATAATGCAAAGCTTTTAAAATTAAGCAGCGTTTAATTTTCGAAATTAGAAATTAAAAACTTAATAATATTAACAATATGCAACATTTTACAGTAATAATTGTTTCATTATAGAATAATATTTTACAGTAATCCTATTATTTACTAATATCTTAAGAGAGTCATAACTTCCAGTTTAAATAATTTTCTAATTTTCAGCGTTGCAGTCATCACCATCAACTGCATTAATAATGTATAATATATCACAATAATTATAATTTCATAATTTAATAATATTTCATAATAAATCCACTCTATCATATTCTTTTGTCATGAACGGCCTTCTCTCAAATAATGGCAGACCTATTTCTGATTTAATCCAAATTTTTAAACAATATTTTGGAAGAAATGAAAAGATCATATCCAAATTATTCAATAACAATAAAAATGTTAAAAATCAACTAGAATCCGCAATACACGCGAATAAAGAATTGAACTGTTTTTCGCGATCTTCTCGCCTGCGTTAATTTTGCATTTAACGGTGTTTTCTCAAATAACGGCAGATACTGTGTTTCTAATTTTTCCCTTTAAAAAAAATAATATGTACAGTTTGGAAGGATCGTCTCCTTAGCGTGAAAATATCTTCTCTTAAATTTATGTTTTTATTGATACGAGAATTTGGCATGTATCATGTGCATAAAAATCAGATAGATGCTTATTTTGATACGGAATTTCACAGATGTCTGAGCGGGGTTCTTTTGTAGGGCCATTATGGCTCTCATCGACACCCGTCACATGAACTGTACTCCATAGTGAATCAAAAACCGGATTTTAATCCTGGTTGACAGTGATGTGCCGCTGACATGGAGATTTGGCGTTTTTGAAACGACCCCACGGCACGACAGCGAGTCTGAAAAGGTTGGCAATTAGCATATAAGCGGAGAGCCTGAGACTTAGATCGCATATAATCTACGAGAGCGTGCCTCGTGCGCGTCAAGTTTTACACAAAGAATCACTTTGACAGGACACAAGGGAATGTACATTCTACAATGTACACTTTAACAAGTTTCCTAACACATGTCCATACCATGCCACGATTATCCTTTGCGTTTAAATGATCTATTCAAAATAAATTTTTTTAATCAGTTCCAATGAGCCGCTCATTGCTTCCTGATTATCCTTTTTTATGGGCTGATAATCTGTGGATTCACGCAACGTTTTTGTATTGAGTTGTGATGTTTGAAAGTACATTTTTTGAAGAAAGATAAACTTTGGGAAATCAAATTGGGTGGCAAAATTGCACAAGAAGGTGTAAAACGAAGTATGTTCTTTAATGAACTGTTTCTAAATGAAAATAATGAAGATAATTTATTTGAACAATAGAATTTTACAAAAGAATTTAAAGAAGAAAAATATGTTTTCAAATGACATCTAGCGAAGCGGCTCATGGCTCGGTTCAAAAATATTTATTAGTTTAACTATATTTTTTAATTCTGATTTCAGATATTTTAAACTTAATTCATGAAAAAACGAAAAAGCCGTTCTTGCAACCCCTGGAAACTTCTGTTATTATATTTATATATTTTATACTAGGACTTATTAAAAAATAAAAAGTTGTTCGCGTCAAGTTCTGATCGCAATGAAAACTTTCTTTTGGGAGTCAACAACACTCCACTAAAGTTTCTTACCCAAACATTTTTCTGTCTCCGCATCGATGGTATAGCTAAAAATTTCAAACAATGAAGCACTTCTTCAAATTTGAACAGCAAACCATTTTTTTGTTTGAGATATTTTTGGTATTTTTCACTCTCCCTAATTGACTTTCAACTTTCGAAAAATCAAAAAAGGAGAATATTTTGTTATTTTTTTAGAGTCACAGTAGATGTCTCGACTATTTGACCACATAATATGTGACATATATATTTCTGAAAAAGTATTTGCAATATGTTACAACAATAATATATTAGAAATAAAGAGCTACATCACTTTAAAATATTTTCTTGTAGTTCATAGTCAATAAAAATTATTTTGCTATCAACATTCCTTAGATATTATTGTTGAAATATATTGTAAATATATAACCGTTAATGTACATCATACATTATATGGTCAATTAATCAAAAAGTTTTCCGTAACTCTAACAAAATAGCGAAGAAATGGTCATTTTTCGATTTTTTCAAGCTTTAAATTCAATTAGATGGGTAAAAAAAATTTCAATGGAATTAGCGCTATATTGGTATAAATCGACTTATTATGTAAGTGTATTAACGAATTTTTAAAAATATTTTAATTTTTAATTGTTAAAATTAAAATTTATTTGATTTAAAGATTCATATTTTAAAGTTATTTTTTGAGTTAAAAGTTCCGAGTAAAAAGTTAAAATTTGAAAGTTAGTTAAAAGTTAAAAGTTGAGATTTTACTTAATTTCCAGGTAGAAAATGAATTTGTGACTAAAAAAATAAATGTATAATAAAAATTGAAATAGTTCGATTTTCAGTTAAAAAAATAATTTAAAAAAGATTTCATAAGTATATATAAAAAAAGTTATAAAAAATAGTTATAAGTTAAGCATTATTTAAGTATTATTATTTATTATTTAAGTATTATTGATAATTTAAAATTTACGGACTTTATGGAATTTACGGCGTTCAATTATTTTTACAGAATTCATAGAGTTCAGGATATTCACCGAATTCATAGAATCCACTGAATTCAAAGAATTGAAGGAATTCTCGAAATTTATAGAATGCACCGAATTCACGAAATTTGTGGAATTCACGTAATTCAATGATTGGACGGAATTCAACGAATTTAAGAAATTCACGTAATTCATGGAATTGGTAGAATTTATGCAATTGGTAGAATTCACGGAATTATTGGAATTCACGGAAATGATGGATTTCGCGGAATTTATAGAATTCAGGGAATTCTGAAATTTATAAAATTCGTGGAATTAACGGAATTCAACGAATTAAAGGATTTTATACAATATACGGAAAAAGTATAATTCACGCCATTGGCAGAATTCACGTAGTTCATTGGATTCACAGAATTCAACGAATTTAAGAAATTCATGGAATTGATAGAATTTATGCAATTGGTGGAATTCACGGAATTAATGGAATTCACGGAAATGATGGATTTCGCGGAATTCATAGAATTCAGGGAATTCTCAAATTTATAAACTTCGTGGAATTAACGGAATTCAACGAATTCAAGGATTTTATACAATATACGGAAAAAGTATAATTCACGCCATTGGCAGAATTCACAAAATTTAACGAATTTAAGAAATTCACGGAATTTACGCAATTTGCGAAATTTACGGAATTTGCGCAATTAACTTAAAACGCAGAATTCGCGGAATTTTTGAACACACAAAATTAAAAAAATTCACCGAAACGAAAGGAATTATGGGAATTCTCGGGATTCATGAAATTCAGTGAATTAATGGAATTCACTGGAATGACGAAATTCCCGATATTAATGGGATTTACGGAAATGATGGAATTCACTGAATTCATAGACTACATGAAATTAATGGAATTCGTGGGATTCATGGAATGCATTGCTTAAATGCAATGGAAGGCATTCATGTAATTTACGAAATTCAAGCAAATCGCGGAATTCAACTAATTCATGAAATTCAAGAAAATCCTGAAATTCATGGAATTCACGGAATTCTGAGTTAATAAAATTTAATGAAATTATAGAATTCTCGGGATAATTAGAATTAGTGGAATTCCGCGAATTCCTTGAATTTCACAAATTCCGTGAATTAATTGAGTTTCTTGAATTCCGTGAATTCCATGAGTCCGCAATTTACAAGAATTTTGTGAATTTTTTTATTTACAACAATTTTGCGAATTCTCATAATTCCTCGAATTCTGTGAATTTTTGAATTTAATAAATTCCGTGATTGTAATCAATTCCGCGAATTTCTTGGATTACATGAATTAAGTGTATCCAATCTTGTCCATGAAACCCGCCATTTCCGTGAATTCCATTAATTCCATAAATTACTTGAAATCCATGAATTCTGTGGTTTTTATGAAGTTCGTGAAATCCATGATTTTCGTCATTTCAACGAATCCGTTGAATTCCTTGAATTTTATGAATTGCTTGATTTCGATCAATTCCGTGATTTCCATAAATACCTTGAATTCCTTGAATTTTATGAATTCTGCGATTTCCGTGAATGTTGTGAATATTATAAATTCCGTTATGCGTTAAATGCCGTGAATTTTATGAATTCCGAAAATTCCTTTATTCTGGGGAATTCTGTGAATTCTTCGAATGCCATTAATTCTATCATTTAAATTCTTTGATTTTAAATAGTGTGCTATTTTTTAGAGGAATTTGGACATCCCTACCGAACGGTAGGGTAGGGAAAGTTTCCGAAATGTTAGGGTTCTTACCTTCCCGAACATTTTCGGGAAAATTCCTAAAAATTTGTTTGCAGGGTAGCTATTAATTCGATCTCGAGTGTTTCCAATTTATTTGTATTCATATTAATATCGTGCTCATTACACGAGAACTTTGCTTCCCATTGAAAATGTATTTGCTTCCTTATAAAAGAAGCACTTGTGAGTTTTCAAATAAAAGACAAAATAAAGTTTTAATTAATTTCAGAATAAAAATTAACAAAAAATTAAAAAATACAAAATGATATAAAATAATTTAATTACATTGACAAATCAGAGGAATGAAATTTTGTATTTAACATGGTATTTTTTCGAAATAGAAAAGAGATGGAGAATGTTACATCGCATCTTGTCTCTTTCTGAGCTTTATGCAAAGTTATTTAAATTATGATTAAGTTTTAAATTTAAAAAAACTGATATTAAAATTTAAAAATTCAAAAACTAGTGCTAATGCAATGCCTGGAAGTCTCTGTCAGAACTATTTTATTTGAAAATTTATAATTAAATTGTCTTTTCTATTCATAAATGAAATTTGGTTTACGTTGATGAAAAAACTTCTTCTAATTAAAACAGATTTTTTAAATATTATAAATAAGCGTGACTTTTCTAAAGTTCAATAAAGTGTATAGTATTGTATGTCAATCTATTTTTATCAGACCAAATAATATTTTCCGTGATTGCATCAATTTTGAATTGTGTTAATGACAATTTTGACTATAGAAAAACGTTTTTTTCTTTTAAATATTATGCATTACCATAGCTTCCTTACTGTTGAATAAAATGTATTAATATTATATGTTAATCGATTTGTTTTGAATCAACACATCTTTTATATTCACATATCAACTTCAAATTATAAAAATAAAAAAATTATTACCACAAAAATCGATTTTAAATATAATATAAAAAACCGACTTTAAAAATATTTATAAGTGCTGAAGGAACGCTTAAGAAATTTATTTTAAATTAATGTTTTCAGAAATAATTTAAATAATTTAAATGGGTGTAACTTTCGAGCGCTGTCGAGAAGGCGCCCTATTGAGAGGCGCACAATTGAGAGGCACGACTGTAGTCAAAAAGAAATTTTTTTATTATAAATAAATTAATAAATTTGGCAATCTTTAATTTGTATCTAAAAATCTGTTTTATTTCTTTTATAGAAGATCTCATGTTAAAAATATTGCCAAAATCAAAAATGAAGAATAAACTGAAAACATTTTATACTGAAATGATTTAAGCAGTAATTTTTATTTGCTTATATTGTACACTAAAAAAATTTCAAGCTTAGTGAATTCATCTCCTTCGTTTTATTACACAATTCAGAATTACTGATTACAGTTTACTGATAGCCGTACAGTTCTACGACTCTAGACATTGGAGCGTTTCTTCTGGTGATGAATTTCATAGTGACATTTTTAAATCCTGGACCATTTTTAACTTTTTTAACCATACCTCCAGTTGGAGGTATATCATCAGGGTCGGTGATACGGATCATAGTAATTATTGCATTGTAATCAGTTTCAAAAACAAACTCCTTTTTAACAACCATAAATCTTGTCCCATTAACATCAACTACTTCATAAAAAACTAGAAAGTCGTTCTGCTGCCTTCTTCCTATTTCTCCTATTTCAAACTTGCCGCGGATGTACGGTCCACGGAGTACTCGAACATAATCGTCAGGTATTATTCTGTGTCCGGTTCTGATTGTTAATGATGTTGAAATCAATTCCAGAATGAAAATTAATGCAAAAATCCTCTTACTCGACACCATCGGAATTCCAGATTTGAGCAAGTAAAATGAGAACAAACACTTTGCGATTACGAAAAAATCTAAGTTTGATTCCAACTAATTTGATGAATCCAGAAGGTACTAAAATATCGTGATGAAGAGGAAATATTTTAGAAGCAATTGTGTAGACCTTACGCTTATCACAGTTTAAACAGAGTCGATAAGATTTAAGCTTATTCAATAAGAAATACAAGTTATATAATTCTACTGGATTTTGAAACATTTAAAAAGTAAACTAACAAAACATGATAAATACATTAAAGGTGATTTCTCAACACATTAAACTCTCTTTTCTTTGTCCAGGAACAAGACTTTAACATTTAAGGCCTGTCGAACATTTTGCAATTAGGATGCATAATATTGCGCAATATACTCGATTGAGTACTCTCGCACTGCGGCCCTTCCGAGGGGAGAGTAGCAAATGCTCTTGCTCTGACCTGAGAAACTGCGTGGGAGAGCAGTTCTAGGAAGGCCGGGAAAGGGGGAACTGGGAACCAGAGTTTAGTGCAATTAGACAAATGTGATATTGAAAAAAACTATTTTTATAAAATATTTAATACTTAAGCACCAAATATACGGATATTAATTTACATACTACATATAATAATATTACATTCTGTAAGTTTTAAATTTGAAGATGTTGTTCAATTTTTAATAAAAAAGATGAATCTTTAAACAAGGAGATTGATTTTCGACCGAGAAAGACCAATTTTCGCATAAAGTTGATCAATTCTTAAATAAAAATAAAATCCCTTAATTTCTAGATAGATAAATAAATTTTCAATGAAAGAAATGAAGTTTTGACCAAAATCGAATAGTTGAATTTTCAGAAAAAAATGTTCAACTAAGATGACTAAGGTTCTACAAAAAAAATTATTTCTCAGTTACAAGAGTGAATAATTAACTAAAATGATATCTCTTTAACAACAACAAAATTAACTTTTTACTGAATAATTGAAGTTTTAAACCAAAATTAATCATTTTGTACCAGAAAAGACAAATTTTTAACAATATGCAGAAATTTTCAAGTGAAAAAGGTAAATTTTCAACCAAAAATAGAATAGTCAAATTTCCTAATAAGAAAAATAAATTTTAAACTAAAACAATTGGATTTTCACCTAAAATAGATTTTTAGTTCAAAAATTAATTTTCAACAAAAGAAAAAAATGTTTAAACAATTATTTAAATGTATAAGGAAATTTTTAAACTAAAAGTTAACATTTCAACCAAAGATATAAATTTACAATCAGAAAGATTCATTTCCTGTCGAAAATACAATAATTTTCAACAGCAGACAGGTATTTTCAACTAATTTTTCAATTTTTTACTAGAGAAGATATGTTTTTAACCAAAAATGGAATAGGTTATTATCCAATAAAAACAGTTACTTTCTAACAAAGTCGTTCCACTTTCAACCAAGCATTCTTTTAACCAGAAATTTTCAATGAAAAATGTAATATTTTATATTTTAACCAAATAAGATTTGAATTTTAAACCAAAAACAGTTGAACTTAAACAAAACAAGACAAACTTTGAACAAAGGAGTTACGTTTTCTACGGAAACAATTTTATTTTTTACTCAAGAAAAGGAGTCTTGGACCAAATGAATTAATTTTTAACTAAAAAAGATACACTTTTAAGTAAAAATTATGTAGTTACATTTTCTGATGATAAAATTGATTTTCAACCAAAAAAGTGAACTTTTTAAGAAAATAGTAAAGTTGTAAAACATTATTATTAAAATTGAAGCCCACAATTTATTTCTAATTAAATAGTTGAATTTTTTACCTGAAAATGATATTTCTTGCAAAAAGAGACAATTTCTCAACAAAATATACAAATTTTCAACTCAAAAGATTGAAGTTTTAAGGGAAAATAAAAATGAATTTCCAACAAAATAGTCAAATTTTCAACGAATTAAATAAATTCTTACCCAAAAATAAAATAGTGGAATTTTTAGTAAAAAAAAAAACATAATTTTAAAATAAATAGGCGAATTTTTAAATAAGAAGATAAAGTTTCGAGAAAAAAGGTCTATTTTCAGTTGAAAAAGTCACTTTTTAACTAACATTATGTATCTTTACAAAACAAAACAATAAAAAATTTACCGAATTATGGAATATTCAACACAAAAGATTAATTTTCTCACCGGAAATAGAATTAGTAACAAATTTTCAGTTAGAAAAATTAATTTTCAACTGAAAAAGATGTAGTTAAATTTTGAATATAAAATTAAATTTTGCACAAAAATGAAGAATCATCAACCAAAAAAATTAATTGATAACAAAGTTGTTCCACTTTGAAATAAGTTGCAAAATTTAAAATAAAAAATTATTATTAGCAAAAAATTAAATAGTTGATATTTGAACCAAAAAAGACAAATTTCAACAAAGTACACCAAACTGTCGCTTTCAGTTACCCCGTTCTAAACCTTACCAGAACTGCTGGCTCGCGCAGTTTTTCAGGGGAGTAGGGAGAGACCGGTTGCGGCATTATATATATAGTGGACGTGTGCATTTTGTCGGGTCAAACATAGAATTTTCGATTGCATCTGTGTTCATTTTCGGATCAGTTCATTCGATTCGAGCGGCTCATCATCGCTTGAATATCGAAAAACGAACTTCGACGAGCGCTGTCGTCGGTTCGAATTTTTCAATTCGATCGGCCCGTCGCACAGTGGTCTTGAATAGGAATTTACTGTTCATAATCGCCCACAGGTCGTATTTCTTAACCGATTTAAAAGTTTTTTTTTTAGAAATGCTCAGCAATTAATTTTCAAGAGAATTGTGGTTTGCTTTTTTAAAATTTTTCTCACAGAGCAACAATATGTAAACAAATATAGTGACAAAATTGACCATTTTAGCTTTTTAAATTTTTTTCTGAAGAAAAAATACAGATAGAAACTCACTATCAGCCGCAATTATTGCACAAGCATTTATAGAACATAATTGATTTTAATAATATTTAACTTAATTATTATAAACAATTTTTATAAACAAATTCTTGTTAGTGTTTTTTTATTATTGAAAAAATCGTTTATTTCACGCTAGCTGCTAATATTTTTCATATGAGTCATAATCTGTAACAAAAAAATTAGCATGAGTTAATAACTATTGTTTTTCTAAACATTTCTATAAACAAATTTTTTATAAACGAGTTTTTCTCATAGCTGAATTGATTTTTCTGAACAAAAGTGATTTACAATTGTCTTTAATGCCATTTATATACTTTAAGCTTTATCAAACATTAACATATATAGATTGTTTATAACAATTTAGTTAAATAAGTCTACTAATCGGCCGTTTCCTCGTAGAAAAAAATGTTTTTTTCTTCAATAATTATTAGAGTGACATTTATTGCGTGATAAATACGTAAGTAAAACGTTATTGCACCTTATTTTCACTTGTTCCCCATTTATTTTTCAGGAAGTTGCATAAAACAAATGAAAGATAGGTGACTCCTAAGAAAGCCAGTACAGCGTTATTGCTATGACAGTTTGCTACAGAAATTGTTATTAACAATCACGCAAATTATTATTTAATCTCCCATATCCAAGTTTGGAATCACTGTTAGTTTATTGTCGGATAATTTCAGTGGAAATCAGTCCTTTTTACATGTGAAAAAAATAAATCATGGTTTTGTTAAAAAAATTGTTTATAACAATCATATAAATTATTCTTTATTTAATTTCGTTGGTTATTCACCGCAATAAGTGTCACTCTAATAATTATTCAGGAAAAAAACATTTTTTTCTACGAGGAAATGGTTGATTAGGAGACTTGTGGCACTAAATTGTTATAAACAATCTATATTGCTTATGCCTGATGAAGCTTAAAGTATATAAATGGCTTTAAAGACAATTGTGAATCACTTTTGTTCAGAAAAATCAATTCAGTTATGAGAAAAACACGTTTATGAAGAATTTATTTATAGAAATTGTTTATAATAATTAAGTTAAATATTAATAAAATTAATTATGTTTTATGAATGCATGTGCAATAATTCCGGCTGATAGTGAGTTTCTATCTGTATTTTTTCTTGAGATAAAAATTCACAAATCTAAAATGGTCGATTTTGTCACTATATTTGTTTATATATTGTTGTTCGAAAAAAAATTTAAAAAAGCAAACCACAATTCTCTTAAAAATTAATTGCCACTGTGCGTCGCTCGAATCTCCGAAACCTACTTCGACGTGTGCTATCGTCGGTTCGAATTTTTCTATTCGACCGGACCCTCGCTTGAATGTTGAAAACCGAAATTCGATGCGCACTGTCGTCAGATCGCATTTTTCGATTCGATTGGCTCGTCCATCGAATGTCGAAAATCCGATATTCGACCCGTGCTACGGTGTATCAGTGATTTACTTTTTCACATACTTTCCTTCAGTTAGGTGAGCATAGTCCATCAATAAACCGAAAGCAGTCGGTAGTTCCCATTAATAAATGAATCAACTATAAAAATAGTAAAACAGATTAAATAATTTTAAAACATAATTTCTCTTTTATTGAAAAATTTTTTCAATGCGAAAAAATGTATATGTATACAAAATAAAGAAATTTTGAAATTTAATACATATCCCGTGTGGAAATAGCCCCGTTTGGCCCCATTAAAAATAGGGCACTAATCAGGGGCGAGTCGGGTTATTAATTTTGACAAAGTACCCAGTCAGGGACTAAGCGGGGACTCGTTGGGCTTTTTGTTGTCAAAATTTCAGTCTGGGCTGGTCGGTGGTTGGTCAAGGGCTAGTCGGGCCTTTTTGTTCACTGATTTCCGTGCGGGTAATCTTCAGGATCTGGTCGGGAGGTAGTGGGGCTTTGGTCGGGTTATTCTTATGTTTGAGTTTTCGGCGAGGTTTTATCAAATGAGGTAATATCTAAAAAAGCGTAATGATTTTTTTATTCTAAAACACTAAGAATATATTGAACAATAACTTTACACCTTTTTTTGGAGAAAAGATTTATTAATGTTAAATTCATCTCAAATATAGTTAATAAATAACTATTAAGTTAGTAATTTTGTACGAAAATCAACTTTTAATGAAAACAACGATCAAAATCTTCAAAAAGACGTAATATTATTTTTTATAGTGTTTTTTAGAAAATTTCGAATTTCTAGAAACATTTATAAATACCTTTGTATGGAATTTTAAGTAAATCCATGTTGGAAAAAATACATATAGATGTAGGTGAAAATCTGCCGAAAGTCATAAGACTAAATTTGTACAGATGCTTATTTTTAAATTGATCTGAAAGGTTTGCCATATGTAAATAAAGTCTAATCCTTCATGTAGTTGAAATTGGAAAGAGAAAAAGTTTTTGATTATGTAGTGAAGAGCAGTATCCTAGTCGTAAACTATTAAGCACGGTACAGTTCAGATTTCGCTACCACCTTCATTTGAGTCTTGCGGTTGTGGATTGTTAGCTTTAAAGAAAATCCGCAAGGGCGCGACGTATCGCCTCTCGCGCAACAGAAATGACGCGTCGAGTCTTTAAGACAGCAGACCACACGTAACGAAGCATAATCACCTGGAGCAGAGACTACCGTGACCAACATGGCGGTTCCTTCAGAGTGAAGCTCTTCCATCGCTGCGTTCCAGCTGAACTTTTTTTTTTTAATTAATATTCCACAAATTTGGGGAAAGTTTAGTTACATAAATTTATGAATTTTTAAACATAGGATATGCTCCCCATTATATCTTGGGTAAATTTAAGCACTTTTAAATATTTCAAAAAAATTTATGGAGATTTTCATTAATAATAAGTATTTTGACAAACTTTTAGGGGATGTTTCACAAATTTTGGGGAGTTTGGTTAATATTCCACACGGATGTGTTATCATATGACCCCTACTAGTACCCGATCAGGCGCCGACTAGGATAAGTCGGATCACCTGACTAGCCCCCGACTTTAAGTTTCAGCGACGAATAATGATTATTTCCTTTATAGACTCAGAGAAAAAGTTGTCTTGAAACAAAAGCATCGTCCTCTTGACTGTTTTGTTTCGAACCACGTGATCAACGTTTTTAAACAAACGGAGTTAATTGGCTGCAAGATTTCGTGAATCTTGTCGAAAAAGGATTATATTTTCTGCAAAAAGATCATTTTTGTCACGAACAAAAATCCTCTCAAGCTTAAATATAAGAGGAACTTCCATTTGTGTCGAAAAGCATCCTTTTGACGCAAGAGAAAATTTCTCTGAGTGTATTTATTTGTAATTTTGTATTCTTGTAAAATGCGAGCTTATAATATTTTCCTTATTTTAGTGGTCTAGTTAACAGATTAAAATGCATAGATGTTATTTAAAGTACTATCAAATATAATAAACAATAATTATTATTTAGAATAAAGATTAAAATATCTGAATCAGCCTAAATGAAATTTTAATATTTGTCGGCGACTTGTTAAATTTAGATTATTCGTCAATTTTATAGTTATTTGTCACGACGTTTTGGATATATTGAAGGTTTTTCAATGTTAAATGTCTATAAAAATTCTTGAATTTTTCTGATTTAGAAGATCAGAAGTCAAAACCTTTTAATTCTAAATGTAAGAAAGAAAAAAAAACTTTTAACATAAGCCATCAAAATTACTTAATATCCCATCGTGAAACTTAACGCATGCATAATTTTTAATTGTAGATTTTCAAATTTAAAAACTCTTTAATTTTAAAGATTTGAAATTTCTACAATTTTAAAGAGTTGCAATTGAAAATGGTTTGATTATATAAACGTTACATTTTGAATGTTCTGTCTGTAGTTGTAGTAGTAGTAGTGGTTTGTAGGAACGATCAATTTCGAATATAAAATCAGATTAGACCAGTGTCAAAATTTGTCAAGTGGACCACTTTTTTTATGGGTTGTGATTTTTCTTCGGGAATGCGTGATAAGTTAGAGTTTTACATAAATAAAATGGCCCTGAAACATATTTGCAAAATTCGGGGTATAGAGGGGGCCAAATTTAACATCTCCTACAAGAATGTATCCCCGATCTGGCCCAAGTCAGAAATATGGTAAATATTTGGCAATTTTTGCACGGGAACGCCCAACAAAATCATCTTGACAGGTGACTGACAGTTTGTAGACGACACTTCTGGTTGCTTTGGATGAGAAAAAACAATGTCTTACTTGAACATCGATTTCGGTGTATATTAGAGGCTCGGCGATTTTCTGTGTGACCAGATGTGCAACTACGTTCATAGAAATAAATACAAGACTGAAAATTCTCAGAATTCTCATTGTGAGACCAATGAACTTTGAGAACCAGCGTTTTTCTATGAGTTCTTAAAGTTTAGTAGCTTTGAGAATAGTTGCTATACAGAGATAAAATTTAAGAAATTAATTCAAGGAAGCGCGTGATTTTATAGCTAAATTACTTACATGATTTAAAGTATTGGAATCTATGATCTAAAAGTATAGAATTCGAGACATGAGAACAAAGGGGTGTGGCCTAATGCCTGAAACTTTGAGACCTATGCTTTAAAAGCAAGGGTTTTCAGATCTTATTTCTCGTGCCAATTCGTAATAAAATCAAGGAATAGTGCCGTGAATTATATCTTCTGAAATTTCTCTCCGTGTACGTGTTGTTATTAAAATTAAAAAGCTACTATGACTTTTTACTTTGGCAAGTTAAACATATTTTTCTATGAATCCGAAAATCATGGTAATTTTCCAATGGACAGTTTTTTGCATTAAAAATGTGAACTAAAAATTAAAATTAAAAAATATAATTTTGGTTTGAATTATAATTTTTTTTAAATTATGAAAATAAAATATCCGCAAAAAACTATGTGCAAGGATTTAAAAAAAAAACAATACAATTTTCGAAATTTGTGTTGACATGAAATTATTATTATAATTTCTGGGGATGCGCCAAAATTTTTATTTTTCCCTAACCGGGCAATCAAGACGGTAAACACGAAAATATTAAATGTACAACCATTATACACGACGTACAACCATCAGTAAAAAGAAAATTTGAAAAATGTGAATATCGGGTGGCCAACTTCACGGGAATCCAATTGTCTAAATTTCATTTTCCATTAAAAATAAGTGAAACCAATGATTTATTCATATCACTTTTAATGATAATTAAATAAATTTGAAAAAAACGTTTAAACCGGGAATTTTGTTTTGGCTGATTAATAAATAATTAAAGCTAGGGACCTTTTTCAGCCCTTGTCATTTAATTTGTACAATTTAAGCTTGTGAATTCATTACTTTAACATTTCGAATGTTTTATTTTAAGATAATTCTTATTTCCAAACCCTTAAAATACAACATATTGAAATTAGAAGACTTTTATTTTCAAACGTGTTCATTATTAGATGATTAAATAAAGAGGTTTTAAATAGCAAACTTTTTAAGTTTGCATCTGGAAGTGTTGAAAATTTTTTAATTCAGAAGAGTTTAATTTTGCCTGTTTTTGTTTGTCGTTGAGTTTTGAATACTTTAAATTATGAAATCTAGAGCTTCAACAGTTTGAACATTAACTTAAACTAAGGATATGGATGGTAAGGCCCAATACTAACAAGTCCGACTTTGTAAACGACTAATTAGAAATCAATAATATTTTATCAATTTTTAATATTTAAATTATATTAGGAAGGAAGTTTATACTATTATTATAATTTATCATCATACGTTATTGTAAATTTGTTCTTGAATTGTTTTTAGAATGCCGAACAGCTGTGATTAAAAATAAAATGCCATTTGCAAATAAATTTTAGTTAAAATCAATCAACATCGGTTCTACTTTTCTTTTTATATTATTGCTCAAAAATATTATAGGATACAATAGATACAAAATTTAATTTAATGATATACAACGCACTAAAAACAACTGTGAAAAACATTGTACAAATTTTAACATGAATAACATATAAGGGTATATTATTACTAGTTACTATTTATTGCATAGGAACTTTTTAATTATCAATTAGAAATTAAAGATACATTTTTCATTGTATAACTGTATATAGTATACGTTTCTTTGGATCTTCAATCTGCATTCTATATGCATCGGTTTAGATTTTGGAATCGTAATTATGAATTAGAAACTTTAAATGCCTTTTGTCAGTCGCATATTGGATTTTCAACATTCAATCGACGAGCCATTCGAATCGAGAAAACCGGGGTTCAGCTGGAATCGAAAAATTCGAACCGACGATATCACGCGTCGAAGTTCCGTTTGCGACGTTCGAGTGACGGTCCTATCGAATTGAAAAATTGGAACCGACGACAGAGGGCGTTGAATTTCGGTTTTCAACATTCGAGCGAGGGTCTGATGGAATCGAAAAATTCGAACCGACGATAGCACGCGTCGAAGTTCGGTTTTGCCCATTCGAGCGACGCACAGTGGGGTGAAATCGGAAAACGAGGTTCAAAATGACATTTAGAACGCAATTATGCACCGATTTTAGAATTTTTTTTTTTTTGAAAAATTCAGAA
>NC_046660.1:58463182-58505146 GCF_010883055.1 Belonocnema kinseyi
TCTGCAAAATTTAGTTCTGAATTTTTCAAAAAAAAATTCTAAAATCGGTGCATAATTGCGTTCTAAATGTCATTTTGAACCTCGTTTTCCGATTTCACCCCAGTGCGCGACGGGCCGATCGAATTGAATAATTCGAACCGACGACAGAGGGCGTTGAATTTCTGTTTTCAACATTCGAGCGAGGGTCTGATGGAATTGAATAATTGGGACCGACGATAGCACGCGTTGAAGTTTCGTTTGCGATGTTCGAGTGACGGTCCTATCGAATTGAAAAATTCGAACCGACGATAGAGGGCGTTGAATTTCGGTTTCCAACATTCAAGCAAGGGTCTGAACGAATCGAAAAATTCGAACCGACGATAGCACGCGTCGAAGTTCGGTTTTGGAAATTCGAGCGACGGGCCGATGGAATTGAAAATTTGGAACCGACGACAGTGGGCGTTGAATTTCGGTTTTTAACATTCGAGCGAGTGTCTGATGGAATCGAAAAATTCGAACCGACGATAGTACGCTTCGAAGTTCGGTTATGGAAATTCGAGCGACGGGCCGATTGAATTGAAAAATTCGAACCGACGACAGCGCTCGTGGAAGTTCGTTTTTCGACATTCGAGCGACGGACCGATCTAATCGAAAAATTTGAACCAAAAGTGGCACGGATCGAATTCAGTTTTTCGACAATCGAAGCGTGTACAAGGTCGGTTCGAATTCGGATCGAATTTTTTAGCACACGTCTAATGTATAGATATATATTCCAATTGGAAAGAGTCAGGCAGCCCTCACTGTTTACGTTTTTGTCCCCCCGAAATCAGTCCAAGGCCATTTGAATGCAACCCTGGACACTTGACTGAAAACGAGAGTTTGGCGTATTGAGTTTTCACTTAAAACAAATATTCAAACAAATATTTGATTTCATAAAGGAATTTCCAAACCAAAGTTTAAATTTCAGACGAAAAAATAAACTTTTAAAACAAAATTAATTTTTTAAAAAGAAAGCATTTTTTAACTAAATTCTCAAATATTTAACTAGAAAACATAAGTTTTCAACCAAAAAGGAATAGTTTAATATTTAGTTAAAACAATTAATTTTCTATCCAACAATTTTCATCAAAATGGTTAAATTTTTTACCGAAAGATAATCGCGATTAAATAAAAAATGTAGATTCTTAATTCAATAGTTGAATTTCAACTTGAAACGGATAAAGTTTTAACTAATGAAAGGAATTTTTAACAAAATACTTGAATTTTCAACCGCAGAAATAAAGTTTGAGACAAAGATAGAATAGCTCAATTTTAATTGAAAAATAATGGTTTAATCCATAAAAAGATCAATTTTTAGTCTAAAAAATAAATTTTTAATTAAAATGAAGTATCTGCAACATAAAAAAAATGCAATTTAAGAATGGAATCTTGTACCAATAATAATAATTGTATAGCAAAAAAGACAAATCCTCAATAACTTAAATCTTCATACATATATTACAATAATTATAATTTAATTATTAAATACTAATTTAAGAATATTTTATTCACGCACCTTTCAAAATTAAAGAGTTTTTAATTGTAAATCTTTAAAATTAAAGGGCTTCAAATTGCAAGTTATTGCATGACTTTAAATTCTTATTGTGGTAAATTCAATAATAATTGTAATTACATATTTTCAGCGTCACAAGTTGTCTTTTGTAATTCATTAAAATTGCAAATTTTTTAAATTTTCTAGTTAAAAATTGTATAACTAAAAAATTTCACATATAGAAATGCTCTTATTTTAATGAATAAAATTTTAATTTCCACCAATTTAAAGAATTAGAATTTCAAAATTCTGGACTTTCGATTTTCAAAATCATCATTTTTATTTATAAATCTTACAAAATTAAAGAGTTTTACAGAGTAAATAGTTAAAATTGATCTGCAAATCTTCTAAAATTAATAAATATTTAATTTTGAACATTTATGATTAATTAACATTTAAATCGTTTTTGCAAAAATAAAAAGATCAAATGGAAATTAATGAACAACAATAAAACAGGTTAAAGAATCAATTAGAATCCGCGATACACGCAAATAAAGATTCGAACAGTTTTCGTCGATTTTCTGGGCTTCACGGAATTTAAGGAATTCAAGAAATACATGGAACTAAAGGAATTCGCGAAATTGATGGCATTTATGAAATACACGAAATATCAGGAATTTTCAAAATTCAAGGAATTTATGGGATTCATAGAATTGAAGCAATTCACGGACTTTAGGGAATTCATGGATTTTTCGGAATTTATGGAATTCATGGAATTGACGGAATTCAAGGTATTCACGGAAATGATGGAAATCACGAAAATGATGGAATTCGCGGAATTTGTGGAGTTCAAGGAACCTACAAAATCTCTCGAATTTACGGAATTCTAGAAATTGAGGGAATTCGCAGAGTTAATTAAAATGGAGGATTTCACGAACTTGGTCAAATTTGCGGTATTCATGTAATTGAAGAAATATAAGGAATTAAAGAAATTTTCGAAATTTATGGCCTTTATGAAATACACGGAATTCTCAAAATTCAAGGAATTTATGGATTCATAGAATTGAAGAAATTCACGGACTTTAGGGAATTCATGGATTTTCCGGAATTTATGGAATTCATGGAATTGACGGAACTCAAGGAATTCACGGAAATGATGGAAATTACGGAAATGATGGAATTCACGGAATTCGTGGAATTCGAGGAACCTAAAAAATGTATGGAATTTACGGAATTCTAGAAATTAAGGAAATTGGCAGAATTCATTAAAATGAAGGAATCTGCGAAATTGATAGCATTCATGAAATACACGGAATTCTCAAAATTCAAGGAATTCATGGGATTCATAGAATTGAAGGAATTCACGGACTTTAGGGAATTCATGGATTTTACGTAATTTATGGAATTCATGGAATTGACGGAATTCGAGGAATTCATGGAAATGATAAAAATCACTGGAATTATTGAGTTCAAGGAATTCATGAAATTTAAGGAACCTACTAAATGTATGGAATTCACGAATTTATAGCAATTGACGGAATTGGCAGAATATATTTAAATGAAGGAATTCACGAATATCATGAATATCATGAATAGCTTGATTTTCGTGAAATCCATTAATTCAACGATTTTTTTAACTGCATCAGTTATTTGGAATCTGGGAATGACTTAAATTACGTAAATTTCATTAATTTTTTGAATTCCATGAATGTTATAAATGACGCGAATTACTTCAATTCCGTGAATTCCATAAATTCTGTGAATTACTTAAATTGTGTGAATTCTTTGAATTCTGTTAATTTCATAAATTATGTACATTTCGGGAATTCCATCAATTTTCGGAATCTCGTGAACTTCTTGTATTCCGTGAATTCCGTGCATCCCATAAATTTTTAGAAATACGTGAATTCCATGAATTCCGATGATTTTATGAAATCCGTAAATTCCGGCCGTTACATGACTTCCGTAAATTCTGCGAATTACATGAATTCTTTAAATTCCATGAATTCCATTAATACGCGCGTTATATACTATATATTAACAAAAGTTTTAGATACTTCGGAAAACTTCCTTTTCACCAGAAACAAGTGCTTTGAGAAATGATTCACATTTTTTTAAATTCTCATCCTAATGAGAAGGTATTGGTTTTATGCAAAATTTCACTTTGTCGCTTTTCACTAAATCTCCACGTTTTGATACCCCTGAGTCAGAAAAAATGATTTTTCGAAGATCTTTGTCTGTCTGTCTGTAGTCCGTATTTGGAAGGCACGATAACTTTCAAAGAAATGATCACATTGGATTCTGCTTTAGCACACTTTTTTAAGGCCTAAGAAGAAAAAAACGAGTTTGTAAGCCTGCTATTTTGGATGAAAATTCAAAAATTAAGCGCATTTTCAAAATGTTCAAAACTACATTTTTTTATGAATTAGAAATTCTATGAACGGTTACTTATAGTACTCAGAAACTCACATAAATTATCCTTATGACTTTTTTCTATAAAAAGAAAACTATAAGAGTTAAAGCATTTTTAAAATAAAAAAAAAATAAAATGAAAATTTGAAGCCAAATAATGCATGATATGAAAACAATTTAGGAGAATAAAAACATTAATTTTTTTAAGTTCTACAAAATTATTATAACAAACTTATTAATTTGGTGGTAAACTAATGACACAAACTACGAAAAAAATGACACCAAACTTGTTTATCCAAAAAAGAGCTACAAATTTTTAATAATTATTTTTAATAGGATGTGCAGTTTTTGTTTTATGCGTAAAAACCAATAAAAATAATGAAGTTAATTTTTTAACAAACAACACAAGCCTTTCACGACCCTATGCAAATGCATAATAGTTTTTCTACTCAAAATATTTTTTAAAACCCTATATTATGAAAAAAATTATTTGAAATCTTCTAGAATCTTTTTTGGCAAGCTTGAAATATTTAAAAATCTTTTGAATTTTCTCAAAAATCTTATGGAAATTAAATTTACATAAATTTAAAAACAGGGTGATAATACTTTTTTTCTAGTTCTCAATTCTTAGAATTTAATTTCAGCATGGATTTATTACAGAACTTGGAAGAATAATTTTAAATAAATTTGAGTGTTGTCAAAGACAAAAAAATATTTGTTAATGGTCTTTCTTTAAGAGTGACATACAAGTTTATAAATATTTTAGCTTCGCTACAAACTTAAATTGATTAAAAAAATATCACATTTAAGAGTTCGTTATTTCATTGTAATAGATAAAAATATTTTAGGATTTATCATATTCCTTGTTTATCATCTATAGATATAATATTTATTTTTATTATGTAGTAGCATTATATTTTGAAACGGCAATATAAAAAAAATTAGTTCTTCATCACTATATTCAAAAGTGTTTGAATATCCGGGACTAACACAAAATAACGAAAAAATGAACAACAAAATCATAAATTATCAAGAAAAAAAATTGCGCAATTATAAAATAAATGAATTCTTAAATTCCAATGAATAGTACTATTCCTGAAATTTTATTTTGACGAAATTTAAAAATTGGCGAAAATAATTAATAAATTATTAAATTGTGTGCCTTATTTATAATGATATGATTAGCTCATAAATTAATAATCAATTAATTATGTTCAGCAGTTCTGAATTTCGAGAATTGAAATATTTGTGGGAATTTAATAATTCGCTTATTTTACAAATCGGTCTTTAAGTCGGTGAATTTTAGTTTCGGATATTTTTAAATTTATGATTTTATTTTTCTTTCAATTAAAGATCTTGTCGTAATTTGGAATTGGGAACATTTTATAAAAACAAGGAAATAAGAATTAGTATGATTCAATTTTTTTGAAATTATGAATTGTAATGATACACATTTATTGAAATGGTACATGCCCGGGAATAAGCGCTGAATTCAGAAAAATAAGAATTTGTATTCCTATGAATACGCGATTTTTTCTCCGTCTAAAAATCCCCCAAGGTGAATAGCAAAAGTGCAAATCCTATTCCTCTCAATCGACTTAGTAAAATTTAACGAAAGCATTTATTTAACATATTTTTCATTGTTAAATCTTTTTATAACTTGTGAATGCGAAAATATTAAAATTTATATTTATTTATATTTTAATCATTTATTTAAACGTTTGAAAAAATGCATCATAGAAATCTATTTAAATGTGTGAATTAAAATAATTTTATCTCTAAAGAGGCGGACTTAAACTGATTAAAATTAAATTTTCAAAACTTTTATTCCACATGAAGGAATTAAATAATCTCAGAAATTAAACACTATTGGGGAATGGAAGGCATCTCTGTGAGGTTATCTGTCAGGGAATTAAATATTTTAAAAATACGTTTTCTTTTGGGGATTAGAATAATCTTCACTTTTACGCAGAAATTTTAAAATATTAATTTTTCTGTATTCAACGCTCGTTACCGTGTGTTCCACCGCAGCTCAGAATATGATTTAAAGCAAAATGAGAAAGAAATATTAAAATAATCATAATAAATACAATTTTCGCTTTATTCTACAATATTTAAATAAGAAATCCTAGGCAGAGTTACATAAAAAATGTATTATACTTAATATAAAAGTGTTGACTATAATGCAGAAAAGTTGACATTTTTGGACAAAATCGAGTGTAAAGCACGAGATGTGTGATGAGAATGTGTTCGTTAAAGACAAAAGATCTTTAACAAAAGAGAGTTCACAATCACAAAATTACAAGAGTGAATGTTTTAAGTCTTAAATTTAAAAGTTTTTCACAAGAATGTGCGAAAAAGTAAGGACCAAACACGTAGCGCAACGTAAACACATAATCGAGCGCGAAGCGCAAAAACCAACAGTCGGGCGCCCTAAGCGCGCTCAAACTCGCGAGTGAAGCCAGCCGCGCGAATATCGGGCGATGAGAATGTCAGCACGTAGCGTGTAGATTTTTACATTCTTATCAGAGAATGTGTCTGTCTGTCTGCCTGTATGTCTGTCTGTATGTATGTCTGTCTGTGAACACGATTACTTTAAAAAAAATTAATCTATTAGATTGGCCTTTGGTACACTCTTTTAGTGTCCTAAGCTAAATGCCAAGTTCGTTGGTTAGCCATTTTGGATGAAAATTCTAAAAGTGAGCTTATTTTGAAAGTTTTTGAGACCAAATTTTTTCATGATTAAAAAATTTTGTGTACACTTGTTCATAACACTTAAAAAGTAAAACGTTCATTTTCAAAAGCCCTACAAGATTATCAAAAAATTATGAGACAAAGATTATGCACCCAAAAAATATCTACAAATTTGTTATTAATTACTTTTTCATAGGACACGTAGTTTTTGTTTTATTTATAAAAAAAACAAGTGAAAATACAAAACTTAAATTTTTTGACACATGACACAAGCTAAGAAAAAATAAATAGATAACGTTTTTTTACCGAAAGTAGAGAACAACAATTTTTATTAATGGTTTTTTCATATGATTGGTAGTTTCTATTTTAATCGTGAATAACAATATTAAAAATTAAAAAAATTATTTTTGGTAATATGACACAAGATATAAGAGAAAGGTTGCTTAACCCAAAAAAATTTAAAACTAAAAAAAAATAATTTCTTGATAAAACGCGTGGCTTTCGTTTTAATCGTAAAAAATAAAATTATAAATAATGAAATTGACTATTTGGAGAAACGGCTCAAATATTCTTATGAGCGTATGTTCAAAAACGTAGCTACAAAATTCCCTTCACCTATTTTTTTCATACGACAGGATGTTTTTTTAACTTTTAGCATACCAAAATTCACCATTTTTTTTAGTCTCCAAAAGAATTTTTTCTCATTTATATTTTCAAATTCAAAACATGAAAAATAAACAAACATTATGATTTAAAGTATCAAAAGCGCACTTTCTGAATCAAGGAATTTGATACGCAACCATTCTTTAAAAAGTAAAAACGTAGAAGCTGAATAGTTTTAAGAGAATATCTTATAAAATAAATATAATATTTACAAAAATACTGAAACGTACAATTTTCAATAAGTATAAAAAATTGTAATATCACATTTTCAAAACAAACTTATTTAAACTAACCACTTTCAAAATAAATCAATTCTACATTTTGTACAATCATAATTCAATAAATTCAAAAATGAGTTTGAAATGAATTAGGGAAAAATTAAAGAAACTTCAAAAGAATTTGATCAAATGCCTCCAAATTTAGGGTGAGTTTTAAAGACTTCAAGATGAATGAAATAAAAACTTTATCAAATGAATAGAATTATGTAAATTTAGAAGAATGTAAAAAAATTTAGGATAAACTAATAATAATTTAGGGTGAATTCAAAATGAATTGTAACAAATATTTTCATTTTTTTTTAACGGGACAATGGAATTTCGGCTGTTTTAATACTAATTCAAGTTATAAATTATAATAATATACATTTATGGGAATGATACAAAACTTCATGGATAAACTCGAATGCGAAGCACTTGATACGTGATGAGAATGTGTTCCTTAAACCCGAAGGAGCTTTAACAAAAGAGAATTCACAATCATTAAATTACTGTTGTCGATACTTTTAACTTTAGTTTTAAATAAGCTGTGCAGAAAAGTCGAGCGCATAGCGCGCCCTAGGCGCGCTCAAACTTGTGAGCGCAGCGAGCAGCGCGCGTAGCGCGCAACGAAAATGTGCCCGCGAAGCGGGCAGATTATTTAAAATTTGTTTGCTTCAAAAATTGTCGAGATATCCTGCCGCAAGTATGACATATACATTTTGCTGGTTATTGAACTTGTATTATAAAATTCCAATACATGTGAAGTTTCCAACAGAAATTTTTAACAGTGTGGAGTCGTAATAAAATAAAGTGGTAGTTTTCAATGGAACATGATATATGATCATATTATAATTCCCTTCCAATTTTTTCTTCTCGTGACAATAAAAAAATGTTTTGACCTACCACAAAAGTAAATCATACTTCATATTTATCAAAAGAGATTTACAGAACCAGGAGGAAAATCTGGGAAAGCAAACAAAAGGGTGTCTGGATGTAATAAAATCGGAATGTTTGTTAGGTTTGCCAGCGAAAATGTTTCACACTGAACTCATAATCAGAATGAAGCATCAGAAGCATATACTATTATATTAAATGTGCCTGCAGGCGAAACGCAGAATGGTACCAGAAGACATTTTAAGCCCGCCTCGAGGTGCGAGGGCACGCACGATGCTACCGGGACCAATTCCATTCTAATTCCAATTTAATGCCGATTTATTATGACGATCGCGCGGAAATGGGCATAGGGTGAAACGTGAAAGGTGTTTGCACGAAGGGCCATGTCCGTTCGCTTCTGTAATAGTTTCGACACAGCCTTGGTCACGTTCGTCATGAATGACGAGCGTGCCCTGGGTGTCTTCGATTTGGACGCATTTTTTAGTCTGGCCACGAGCCGGATCGTGATGCTCATAAGTCCATGCAGGATGAACGTTTTCAATGTGCACAGATAAATTTATGCGGCTCAAAGCAGTTTCAAGGACCACACCAGGCGACGAGCGCTTCTACTTTTTTAAAATTATTTTTTAATATCCCGCCCATTATGCTGCTTCGAGATTCTGTACACTGAGAAAAATCTTTATTTGAATAAAATAAAATTGGTTTGAATCAAACAAATTATTTCTTTAATATGGCGTCAAACAAATGTTTTTTTTTATTCAAATACATTTTTTGTTTGCCTCAATTTTTTTGGTTCAAATATATTTTTCGTTTGTTTAAATAAATATCTTTTTTATATTGAGTGAAGTTCTTGCTTACATTGAATACCTATTTTTAAAATTAATTATAGATTTTGTTTAAAGGGAAGTGAACCTTTTTTTACACTTAACCCCAAAATTTAGAATCCTTTATAAAAATGATGCATAAGCTCGATAATATGCTTATTGTTTATAATAATTATATGTATATATATATATATATATATATATATATTCTGCTTTTAAGTATACAACGATAATTACAATAGAAAAATCCGGAGTTTTTAAGGAGAAAAAAATGTTTTCTTTTTTTACATCTGGGTAAACTTTTTTTTTAATTTTCAAAGAGATAAGTTAAACAAAATTATCGAAAGAACTTATTTTAAGAAATAGAACAATAGAAGCGTCTTAATAATTTTGAGAATAATTTTTTTAAAACAGTTATGGGAAAATTTTAAGCAGTTAATAATTAATTCTGAAATAATATTTTTAATTTTAAAGATTTCAAAATTGTTAAAAAATAATATGTACGATTTTAATAAAATTATTCCCATTTTTCGTGATTTAATTCAAATTTAGGTAAACTTACTTTTTTAGGGCGTCAAGAGACTTCAAAAAAGATTTAAAACATCAAATATTCACTTAAATTTCGAGAAAGAATAGAAGATTTTAAAGCAAAATGTTTCAATACAGTAACATTAAAAAATAAAAAATAAATTAAATCATAAGATTCTATAAATATTCCGAAAATTTACAAGAATAAAGAAGATTTTTAAACTGCAGAAGATTTAAAAAAATGCAGATTGATGTGAAAGTTCTTAAACGAAAAGAAAGCCAGAGGTTAAAAACGCAAACGTCTGGACACTAATGTTTTTTTTTTCAAATTAAAATTGTTAAAGGAAATGTGTGAAAAACTGAAAATCCATATGGTAAAGTATCACATGCCATTAATTAGAATAACTTTGAAAGGTCTCAAGTGAAGAAATTAATGTTATTCAAGTTTTTAGAAAAATTGGGAATATTTTAAGGCAGCAGTTTAGATTTTAAATAACTTTTCTAAATTTCAAGAAAAATTCCAGTCAGATAAAAATATTTTTAAGAATTTAAGAAGTATTGTGTAGATATTTAATTCTAAAAGGGCTCGAACTTTTCCTATTATTTTGTAAAATTCCGTAAAAAATATATTTTTTTCAATCTAGATTTTTTGTTCGCGAATCTGAAGTATTCACAAATAATTTATAATTCTCTTCAAATTCGTTAGAAATTTTTGAAGATTTAGAGGTAAAGTTTTTACACTTTAAATTATTTTTCAGAATTTAAAAAAAAATTGGATACATTTACAAATATTTTCAGGAATTCAAGAGGCTTGGCATAGGCTTCAAATATTTTAGTCCTTGGAAGCATTTCCTAAAATTTATGGAAGATTTATTATTTCTTCTGAAATTATAGAAGACCTAAATATCTTTTGAAAAGGCTGAAATTTTTCTAATAATTTGTGAAATCCTGTAAAATAAAATATATATTTTTCAAATCTTCTGCATTCTTTTTTTGACACATCTTGAATATCTAAAAATCTTTCATAATTGTCTCATGAAAATGATAAAACTTATATAATTCTTTGAAAAAATGTTGATACTTCTTACCATGTAAATAAATTTAAAATGTGTGTAACTAAACAAATACCCAAAAAAATTGTTGTGTTACGTCAAAATATCGTTTAATTTATTTCTATATCGCACTTCATCCTGAAAATATATTTTTAATTACAAAAAGTCTGTTAAGTTTTTTTAAATAATACAAAAAAAAATATTACGCAACGACAGTTAGGGTGTGGAAAGGTAAAAGTGTTTAAAATAACGTTACGGAATATGTGAACGCTCCATAATAATAGTACTCGTACATTTTACGATGCATTGATACACTGAATTGATTCTTTTAGAATCTAATTTCAACAAGAATATAAGACTTCAAAAAATCTTAAAAAATGAATTTTTATTAGAAAATTGAGCAAATTATAAAAAAGAGTATAAAAGTGAGCGCGCGCACATAATAGTCTGCTATTGAAAAAGACTTGCATCTGAAATATTCAATTATATATCCAAGGTAAAAGTTCCAAAATTAAAGTAGTTCCTAAAATAGAGATGTTTCGTCCATTTTTCAATTGAGGAGTTCTGGACAAGAAGGCGACAGGCGCTAGAGAACGGGTAAAAGTATTGTCCAGGCTGTGACGTCAGGTATCAAAAGTGAAATACGAATTTTGAAAAAAACCAAAAATATACTTAGATAGCTCTTGAAAAATGAACCTGAGACCCCATTTACATTTTTTCTCTTGGGCTGCAAATTTCCCAGTAAATAAATAAAAACTGACTTTTTTTAAATTGAAAAAACCATATTTTTTCACATGCAACTCACCATAAGTAATTCGTTTATCAACTAATTAACAAATTTCTATTTGAGTTTTATTCGTGACACTCTATCGCAGGCTGCAGTGTCCAAAAAGGGTCAAAAGTTAATTTTTAATGTTTTTTTTTAATCCGAATGAAAAACCACGTTTTTAGACTTTCACATTAAAAAAGTGAGCGAGGTAGTTTGAGCTACGACAAACTTTAAGCGAACCAATTTTCCGCCAATGTATTGGCCAGCTTTTTGGAAAATCTCAATTCGATTTGATTTTTATTTCCATAATTACAGCGAGTTTATTACGAGCTCGCGACGCGACACCACAGGATTTTTCAGGGGACGCCGCCTAAAGCCTGAAACATCCTCATTGCCCAACCTTTGTTTTGTCCACTCGCTCGCACTAGTCAGCGTTCCGGCGGCGTCTCCTGAAAAATCCTGTGGTGTCGCGTGGTGAGCTCTTAATAAACTCGCTTTAATTATGGAACTAAGAATCAAATCGAATTGAGATTTATCAAAAAGTTGGCCAATACATTGGCGGAAAATTCATTCGCTTGAAGTTTGTCGTAGCTTAAACTTCCTCGCTCACTTTTTTAATGTGAAAGTCTAAAAACGTGGTTTTTTATTCGGAATAAAAAAAAACATTAGAAATTAACTTTTGGCCCTTTTTTGACACTGTAGCCTCCGCTAGAGTGTCACGAATAAAACTGAAAAAGAAATTTCTTAATTAGTTGATAAACGAATTACTTACGACGAGTTGAATGTGAAAAAACGTTGTTTTTTCAATTTAAAAAAAGTCAGTTTTTATTTATTTACTGGAAAATTTGCAGTCCGAGAGAAGAACTGTAAATAGAGACTCAGATTCATTTTTTAAGAGCCATCTAACTATATTTTTGGTTTTTTCAAATTTCGAATTTCAAAAATATGTAAAAACCATGCCGTTTCACGGACGTGTCAGTCATATAGTGTGATTATTAAGTAGGTAGTAGTAGTTTGATTTAGTGGGTCATATTGTTGTAGAATCTTTATTTACTTATCTTTATGTTCATATTGTTGACATTTGACATTAAGTTGACATAAATAGTTTATTAGAATTTTCGTTTGGTATTCAAAATTATTTTTCTCTTAAAATAAAGAATACACGCGCGCGTAGTATGCGATTGATGATTCAAGTTACTCGAAAGATCACAATCACTATAAATCGCATGAGTCGCAAATTGCAAACGGAACTTTGAATTATTTCAAAAAATATTCAGAAGTTTTTAAGCGATTTCAAAGTTATTTAAATCTACAGAAGATTTTGCAAAAATGTTTTGAAATGAATGTTTAAATTTTGTGAAGAAATGCTTTTAAGAATATTTAAATGTTTCAAGAGAATAACAATTTTCTTAAGATTTCAGAGAAATTTAAAAATATTTTGAAACTTTTAAAATTATGAATTAGAATTTTCAAACAAAAACTTTAGTATCTTTTTGAAAGTTTTAAAAGGTGTCAAGTTGTTTAAATAAATTTGTCGAGGTACCTGGACGATTTTGAAGAATTAAAAATTTTTTAAATGATTATTCAAAATTCGAGAAAGAATTTATATAACTCAAATCAATATCAAAAAGTTTTGAAAACATTTCCAAAATAATAAAAAAATTTTAAATATATTTAAGAATGTAAAACAAAACGCAGATTTTTAAAGATCAGAAATAAAATTGTGATGCTTTTTAAGAATTTTGATAGGTTATAAGTGAAAAATAATTCTCTAGATTCCTAAAAAAATAAAAAAGAATTTTTTATTTAAAAAAAAATAAATTTTTAGTGTAAATTTATAAAAAAATCTCGGAAAGTTTCGAAAAATTTAAAATTTGTGTATAATCCGAGTCAATTTAAATATGTCTTAAAATGGCGTAAAATTTTCCTTACATGAGGATACATTTGTAGCTATTTAGAAAAACAGCGTAACCTTCATTTTGATATTGGCGTTGACCTTTAATAATAGATACCCAATTGAAAACGATTGGAATCATTATAGAACCTAGGATGGCGCTAATATTTTGAAACCCGGGCTAAATAAATTGTAGGTAACTCATTGAATTTTTTAAATTTTTTAGTAGAAAAGCTTATCCAATACTTTTAAGTTTCTTGCAATATAAGAATTATGAATTGTTAAATAAGTTTGATTTCAAATTCTTGAAAGTTTCTAATTTTTAATATTTAAAATATTCAATTTTTAACATTTAAAATAATTTGGTATGTCGATGCCCAATCTTAAAATTATATATTCGCAAATTTTTCACATAACAATATTGACATTTTTCTAAATTTTGGCATATCAATGAATAAGAGTTTGATTTTAAACTTAAAAGTTTTTTGAGACTGAGTTTGAAAGGCTCAAATTAAAAAAATTAATAAGTTCACAATTAAGCAGCTTAGGAGCCCGAATTTTAAACAGTTTATTTTTTAAGTCTTTGAATTTGTACTTTTTCAAATCAAATCGAAACAAGATTAAAAATGTACATTTTTTATTACTTCAATTTCACATTGTATAATTTTTAAATATACTACAGGCTTCTGAAACCATATTGTAAAATTTTGAATGCTTTATCTATACATAATTTATTTATAAATTTACTTATAAATTTATTTATAAATGCTCATAATTTTTACATAAATTCTGAAGATTTGAACTCGAAATAGCTGGTTTCAAATGTTTGAATTATACATTTAAAATACTCAGTGTTCAGAAAACTTTTACTTCGAATGGTTTAATTTGCAATTTAGTCTTAAATACTTGAGATAAAAAAGGTTCAACTTTAAAAAATTGAATTTTGAGTTTTATTCTGTTCCTCTATTCTGCGTACATTTTTTACCCGGAAATGATTCCTCTTCGATTTTAGTGGATACATTGTGAATAATAATAAAAGTAAATTTACTGTTCTATTAAGAAAGTTGAAATAATAAAAAGGTTTTTTATTATAAGATGAATTTACGTATTAATACTGGCTAGAAATTAAGAATTAAGACCTCTTCCTGGTAAAAAAATCTTTTATCTCTAATAGAAATAGAATTTTTTAAATAAATTGAAAAATTGAAAACTTAAAAAAATAAATTGAAATTAATAAATATTTTAAGTTTCAAATTATAAATTTCTTTTTAAAAGGTTTAAATTTGAATTATTAATTTTGTAACGATTTAAATCTAAAGATAAATAATTTTCAATATATTGATTGAAAATTATTCAATTTTTAACGGATTTAATTGAAAATTGTTCAATTTAGAACGCTTGCAATGTAAAATTATTGCATTTTATAGGCTTTAAAACGCTTTAAGTTTTTAAATTCTTCAACTCCTTATTTATAAAACTTAAATCTTACATTGTTAAATATTCTCAACAAAATATTGTCAATTAGAGAATATTCAGTCATCAAAGTTTTAATTTTAAACTATTTCTTTTATAATCATTTTAAATTTTGTTTTCCAGCTATAAATTATTTTATTATTAATGTTTGCATTTTATATTTTATTGTGCTGTGATACTATACCATTATTTTTCAAAGGTTTCAATTTGAGTGATTAATTTTGTAACAATTTAAATGTAAAGCCAAATAATTTTCAATACATTGATCTCCAATTATACCATTTTCAGTAAATTGAATAAAAAATTGTTCAATTAAAAACGCTTGTAATTTAAAATTGTAATTGTGTTTTGAAGGCTTTAAAAGTCTTTAACCTCTGAAATAATTGAACATTTTTATTTGGAATTTGTCTGATTTTTAAAACCTAAATCTAAAATTATTAAACATTTTTAAGCTAATTTTTAAAATATTCGTTTAATTTTTTTTTTAATCTCAACTGATTTTAAAACCTATAAGCCTTTATAAAATGTTTACTACAATAAATAATCCAAGAGAGCATAATAGTAAAAAAACAAAAAAATGTAGCACGCCTAACGGTACTTTTTAGTACAGCTTTGTATTGTATTTTTTGTTTCAACCAAATAAATATTTTTATGAATTCCAATTTACAAATATTAAACAAATGCATAGTTTAACAAAATTCCATTTTTTGTTTAAACCAAATTATTTGTTTCAATCAATTCTTCAAAAAACAACCTTTTTTGTTGCGAATTCAACAGGTTTGTTAAAAATTCATCTTTTTGGTAAAAATATTCAGCCCTTTTCGTAGAACATGAGCCTTTTGTTTAAAATTCATATGTTTTGCTGAGAAGTCAACTGAAATTTTGCTGTTGATAAAAACTGTTTTAGCAGAAAAATTTGTCTTTTTGATTTAAAAGTTTATCTTTTTTTGTATAAATATTGCATCTTTGTTGGATAAAAATGCAAATGTTTTTTTTTAATTCAAAATTTCATACAAAATTTACTTTGATGCTTAAAATTCGTATTTTGATGTTGAAAACTCAATTCAAATGTTTTTGGATGAAAATTCAACTTTTTTTTTTAATTTGTCTTTTTGATTTAAAAATTTACCTGTTTTCGCAAAATTTTTATTTTTTTGAAATATTCTCTTGGTCATTTTGCTTTGGTTGGAAATGTTACAATCTTGTTAAAAAGCATTACTTTTTTGTTTAAAAGTCGACTATTTAGCAGAAAATTAAATTATTGTTCACAATTCTTATTTTGGTGTTGGATTTTTATTTTGGTGTTTCTTGAATAAAAATGCAACTGTTTGGTTAAAAATTAAACTGTTTTGTTCAAAAGTTATTCAATTTAATTTTTCTTAGATAAAAATGCAACTATTCAGTAGAAAATTAAACTATTTTGTTAAAAATTCGTATTTTTGGTTAAAACAAAAATTAGAAGTTTTGGATTGAAAATTCAACTTTTTTCATAAAAACTTATTTTTTGTTAAAAAATTTATATTTGGATCTTGAAAAATCAACTGGACTTTTTCTAGGATGAAAATTCGACAAAATTTTTTTTGCAATTTTTTTTTTTAATAGAAATTCTTCTCTTTTTAAAAAATTCACCAGTTTAGATAAAAATGCAGCTCTTTACTAGAGCATTCGACAAATTTTTTAGTCATCCTTTCTGGTTAAAAATTACACTTTTTGGTTTAAAAATTCAGTTTTTTTTTTCGTAGAAACTTATTTCTTGTTTAAAAATTCATATTTTCTTCTTGAAAAGTTAATTTGAATCCACTTTAACTGAAAGTTTAACTATTTTAAAAAAATTTGCTTTTTTAGTTAAAATGAATCTGTTTTAGTACAAATTAATTTTTTATGTACATTAAAGTTTTCGGCTTGAAGATTTTGTTGAAAAATAATCTTTTTTAATTAATAATAATTTAAATACTTAGGTAAAAGTTAATCTACATTGTGAAAAATTTACATTTTTTACAGAAAGCTTATGTCTTTCATTGAAAGTGTAACTGTCTAATCAAAAAAGCGTACAGAAATATTTATTTATTTCTTGAGTGAAAATATTTATTTGTTGAAAATTGGGCCTTTTAGTTTTTAAGTTCTTTTCCTTTTGTATAGATTTCATCTTTTCCGATTCAAATATAAATTATGACACTTTTTTGTTGGGGATTTTAATTTATAATTGGTGGAAATATCAACTTTTATATCTTTTTAAAGAATTCAGCTTTTTCGCAGAAAATTAGTCTCTTATTTAAATATTTTTTAATTTGTTAGAAAATTTAAGTATTAGGTTAACCCAAAAAGGTGAATTTTGATTAAAAAACATAATAGTTGATATTTCACCCAAAAAATATTTGAATCACAAATTGAAATCAGTCAAACTAATTTAAAAATACAACAATAACGAATTTTCAATCAGACTGTTGAAGCCTCAACCTAATCAGACTAATTTTTAACCACAGTTTCATTTTTGCTCAGAAAAGGTGAAGTTTATGATGAAAAAGATCAATTTTCCTACCAAAAAGACAAATTTTCAAGAACATAGTTCAAATGCAGTTATATTTTTAACTTGAAAATATATTTTTTAAAACGAAAAGTTGCTTATTATAATGCTAACAATATAAAATTATGGACAAATTAAATACTATACTTGTTAATCTTTTGCAATATTAAAAAATACTCTTAGAAATTAGTTCAAAAAATATTTTGAAGTCTTAAAAGTTTTTAAACGGTTCAAAAATAATTTTAAAAAACTTGAACCAATTTGAGAGAGAGTAGTTTTTAAAAACATTGAAACAAAATTTTAAAGCTTCTTAAGGAATAGCATTTTCTTCTTTTAATTTCAGAGTTTTTAAAAATCATTTAAATAATTTCCCTTAAATTTTGGAAAAGAATCTAGAAGATTTTAAAGCCAAATTTTTCAATTTTGCAGAATTCATAAAAGTTTCAGAAAAAATTCGACTAATCTCAAAAGATCTTTTGAAATTTTCGAAAATTTCAAAAATAACAAAAAATTCCAAAAAACTTCGAAATTCGAAATAAAATGTTGAAAAGATTTTGAAACGCTTTAAAATAATATTTTTTTTAAGATTCGTGGGAATAATTAAAATTATTGTTTTTTTTTTTGTAAAGAAATTAATTTTATTTGAACATTTAAAAAGAATTTACGAAATTGCAAAAGTTTTTCTGAATTTTAAAAATTTTCAAAACAATTAGAAATATATTAAAATGTTAAAAATTTCAAAGCATTTATAAAGTATTCTTATATTATTTAAAGCGATTTATCAAGTCTTAAATATATTTTGAACTACATAAATCTTTCCTAAAATGTTGTAGAATCCTGCACAATGCAAAAGAATATCGTTTATATTTTTCAGATACTTTTTTTTATGCCGAAATGAAAAATGTATTTTGGTCCATATTTACGAATTATATTGAAAATTCATGCCTTTACGCAAAAATTTCATCCTTGTTTTTAGAATAGCAAATGTTTCTTCTAAAAATTAAAATCTTTTCGGCTGAGTCCAACTTCAGTGTCGAACATGTATTCGTTAAAAAGTAATTTTTTTGGTGGAAGATTTATCATTTTAGTTGAAAATTTGCCTTTTTTGGCAGAGCATTCTTGATAGAAAATTGATATATTTAGTTGAATACAAACTTTTGGTTAAAAATTCATATTTTCGGGTTACAAGATTTGAAGTTTTTATATAAAATGGAAATGAGGACTTTTCATTCTAAGAATTTATTTTGAAAAGGGAAAATTCAAATTGTAAATAATTCGATAATAATAAATTCTATTCATAACGTATTAACTATTATATTTGAAACAAAAAAGCAATTCATTTTAAAAAATATTTGATTAAGTTTCAAAGTAATTGAAAATTTTTAAAAAATTATGACAAAGCGTGGCTTTTTGAAGATTTAAAAATAAAATTTAAAGATTTTATAAAATTTTGAAAACTATCAAGATTTAAAAATTCATTTTGAGTGAATATTTAAAAAGATTTTAAAATATCACATAAGAGTTAAAAAATTGTCAAAAACTATAATCTAAGCTTTAAAGACAAAATTAGGAATAATTTAATTCACTTAAAAAACATTTAGGAATTTCTCATGTATTTATAAGATTAAAAATGTTCTAAAACTTCAAAAGTTTTTGGAAAATTTAAAAATATTTTCAAATTTTTTTCATGTGTTAAAAAGTCTGATATATCTTTTAAACTTACTTTGTATTGAACATGATTTTTTCTTCAAATTACAGTTTCTTTGAAATATTGATTTCTTGACCGAAAAATCTGTACTGGTCAAAAATGCAACAATTGTGTTGAAAATTCGTCTTTTGTAGCATAAAATTATTGACAATTTGACTATTTGGTTGAATTTTTTGTTCTAGTAAATAAAACTGTTTATAATTAAAAATTTAAATCTTGTAAAATTTAAAGATCAATTATTACATTTTTTGTTCAACAATCAATATAAATTCGAAAATCTTAGAAGAATTAAATTTATATTTTCTGAAAACAAAAAATGAAAATCACCTCAAAATAAATAGGTAATCAGAATTTTTGGCTGGTATTTAAAATTATTTTTCTCTTCAAATGTAGAATACACGCGCTTTTCGCACGCAATTGATGAGTCAAGTTACTCGAAAAATTACAATCACGAAATATCGGATGAGTTTAAAATTGCAAACTGAACTTAGAATTATTTCAAAAAATATTCAGAAGTTTTTAATGGATTTCAAAGTTATTTAAATCTTCAGAAGATTTCACAAAAATGTTTTGAAATGAATGTTTAAAATTTGCGAATAAACGCTTTAAAGAATATTTAAATGTTTCAAGAGTATAACAATTTTCTTTAAATTTTTGAGAAATTAAAAAATATTTTGAAACTTTTAAAATTATTAATGAAAATTTTCAAACAAAAACTTTGGCACATTTTCATCACACGTTATGCGTGCGGCTCGCTGCGCTCTCAAGCTTGGCCGCGCCTAGGGCGCGCGACTGTTGGTTCTCGCGCTTCGCGCTTGACAGTATATTTATCTCGCGCTGCGCGTTCGACTTTTCTGCACAGACTATTTAAAACTAAAGGTAAAAGTATCGACAACAGTAATTTAATGATTGTGAATTCTCTTTTGTTAAAGCTCCTTCGGCTTTGACGAACACATTCTCATAACGTATCTCGTGCTTCGCACTCGAGTTTATCCTTGAAATTTTATATCATTCCCGAAATGTATATTATTACAATTCGTAACATGCTTTGGTATTAAAACACACGTAATTTCACTATCCTGTTAAAAAAATTGGAAAATATATTTTTTTAATTCATTTTGAATTCACCGTAAATTATTATTAGTTTATCCTAAATTTATTTACATTCTTCTAAATTTACTCAATTCTATTCATTCGATAAATTAAAAAAAAAAATTTATTTCATTCATCTTGAAGTCTCTAAAACTCACCTCAAATTTGGAGGCATTTGATCAAATTCTTTTAAAGTTTGTTTAATTTTTTCCTAATTAATTTCAAACTCATTTTTTAATGTATTGAATTATGATTGTGCAAAATGTAGAACTGATTTAGTTTCAAAGTGGTTAGTTTAGATAAGTTTATTTTGGAAATGTTATATTAAAATTTTTTGAAACTAATTGAAAATTGTACATTTCAGTATTTTTTAAAAATATTATATTTATTTTATAAGATATTATCATAAAACTATTCAGCTTCTACGTTTTTAATTTTTAAAGAATGGTTGCGTATCAAATTCCGTGATTCAGAAAGTGCGCTTTAGATACTTTGAATCATAATGTTTGTTTATTTTTCATGTTTTGAGTTTGAAAATATAAATAAGAAAAAAGCCTTTTTGGTGACGAAAAAACTGGTAAATACGTCCTTAACATTTATTTTGTCTTGTGGCGTTTCTCCAAACAGGCAATTTCATTATTTATAATGTTTTTTATACGATTAATACGAAAACCATGCGTTTTATCAAGAAATTATTTCATACAAAATTTTAGATTTTTTTGGGTTAAACAACCTTTCTCCTATATCTTTTGTCATTTTACCAAAAATGTAATTTTTTAATGTTGCAATTCAAGATTAAAATAGAAACTATCAAACAAATAAAAAAAACATTAATAAAAATTGTTGTTCTCTACTTTCCGTAAAAAAATGTTAACGGTTTATTTTTTCTTAGCTTGTGTCATGTGTCGAAAAATTTAAGTTTTGTATTTTCACTGTTTTTTTATAAATAAAACAAAAACTACGTGTCCTATAAAAAAGTTATTATTAACAAATTTGTAGATATTTTTTGGGTGCATAATGTTTGTCTCATAATTTTTTTCCTACCCTGCATAGTTTGACAACAAAATACAATTTTTTATTACATTTTGTCTGTTGTTATGATAATCTTTTAGGGCCTTCGAAAATTAACATTTTACTTTTCAAGTACTATGAATAAGTGTACAGAGTATTTTTGAATCATGAAAAAATGTCTCAAAAACTTTCAAAATACGCTCACTTTTAGAATTATCATCCAAAATGGCTGACCAACGAACTTGGCATTTAGCTTAGGACACTAAAAGAGTTTATCAAAGGTCAATCTAATAGATTATTTTGTTCAACAGTTATCGTGCCCATTGACAGACAGATATAAAGACAGACAGAGACATTCGTAAAAACCTCTTTTTCGGATTCAAGGGGTCTCAAAACGTGAATTCTTGACAAAAACTAGGAGGGGGGGAGGGGGGGGGGGTCAAATTTTAAACCAATCTGATACCATCTCTGATGATAGTATATTGACATGAAAAAATAACAAATTATTAATTAAATATTTTGAAACCCCACACACGAGACGAAAAAGAAATTAAATGACAAAAGCTGTGATTAGAATGTGCCCACGAAGCGGGCAGCTTTTTTTGTTTTTTACTGTTAATCATGTTTTTCATGACTAGAGCCAAAACTATATATCCTATCAAAAAGTAATTCATAACAAATTTGGAGATCTTTTTCAAATTAACAATTTTTGTTTCTTTATCTTTTACTGCATTTTGCATAGCTTAGCCGAAAAATTTAATTTTTGGATTTTTCATAATTTTTTATGCTGTCAAAATATTAAATTTCGTTTTTCCAAGAAACTTAAAAAAATTGTTATGATAATCTTCTAGAGCATGCAAAAATCAACATTTTTCTTTTTTCAACTTTTTTCATATCGTGCGTTATTTGGCATAAAATGTTCATTTTCGTGTGTTTTTGGAATCTTGTAAATGCTATAACTCTAGTAATTTTTGATATTATGAAAACAGTCATTAGGATAAATTGTCCGAATTTTTGAATTCTATGAATAACCTCACAGAGAATTTTCGAATTTTTGAAAAAGTTGTCTCAAAAATATTCAGAATGTGCCCACTTTTTGAGTTTGTATCCAAAATGGCTGGCTAACGAACTTGATCTTTAGTTTAGGACAGTAAACGAGTGTTTTAAAGGCCAATCTAATAGATTAATTTTTTCAAAAGTTATCGTGTTTACAGACAGACAGAAAAACAGACATACAGACAGACACATTCGTAAAAACCTGTTTTTCGGATTCAGGGGGTCTCAAAACGTGGACATTTGAGAAAAACTGGAGGGGTCAAATTTTACACAAATCTAATACCATCTCTGATGAGAATGTCAAAATTCTGAGGATCGTCTAGCCGCACTTTGTTATGAAATCCACACGCTCAATTAGAATCTTAACCGATTTTTTTTTAAATTTAATTATATTGTGGACACTTTTTCTAATTTTTTGTGGTGAGTTTCAGCAAGAAAACTAATTTTCGTTAATGTTATGTTATTAAAAATATCACATAATAACCCCATGGATGAAAGTATCATGGGAAAATTGTATATTTTCGTCAATTTTTCGTTTGTCAATTTAAAAATCAATTCAGAAGTGAGGAAAAAGAACAACAAGTTTATTATCCAGTATTTATATTTGGTAGCACAACATTTATTCTTTCATAAGAAACAATATTTGCAAACAGTCATTAAAAACAGTTGTCTTTAAAGCCAATTAACGATATGAATAAAATTATTAAATTTCGTAAATTGCTTGGCCAATGACATTTCCAGCTGGTCCATAATTGCAAACTAAATAAACTTTGTTGAATCCTTCTTCATTGTACTTGACTGCTCCGCAACCTAAGTAAGTGGACTGGGCCCAAACCAACTGTGTGTAGTGACCAACTGCTGGATTGAAGCTGCAATTAAATAAAAAAATAAGTGATCATATAATTAGTAATTATCAAGAGTCTTAAGGTACACTTCATCAACATTCTTCACCTCCGGATTTTTTCAAATACTAGCCTATTTTACAATAAAGAATTTTGGTAGCACATGGGAAACGTTAACACCGGAAAAGTATCCATAAGAAAATAAATTGATTTTAATCTTAGTTTGGTTGTTCTTAGTTTTGGTGAAGAGGAAAAATAGAATTTTACTGAGATATTAATGGAAATATAAAACAAGATAGATTCATCTCGGTATGGGTTTGAACTGCGAACTTCAAGAGCAGGTGCGTTATGAATTTTGTTGGTTCCGTTAAAACTCGAACAGTTGGACCATTTTCCTTATATCTATATAATCAGTTACCTATAATTTGTGACACATTGTCCGCTGAATAACTTGACTTCGTCATACCACATCTGTACAAGTGTCGTTATGTCAGGAGAATAATTTGGTTCAGTAGATCCACTGTAGGCGATGTTTTGACCTACTCGGAATCTCTCTAAAACAAAAAAGTAAATCTGATGTAACCCGTATTAAAATTCAAAGGGGGAACTAGTCTGGACTGATCTAGTCAACTGAACTAGTCAGGTGACCCGACTTATCCTAGTCGGGGCCTGATCGGGTACTAGTAGGGGTCATATAATAATACATCCGCGTAAAATATTAACCAAACTCCCCAAAATTTATGGGACATTCCCTAAAAGTTTTTCAAAATACTTATTATTTACGGAAATCTCCATAAACTTTTTTTTAAATATTATAAGTGCTCAAATTTACTCAAGATTTAATGGGGAACATATCCTACGTTAAAAAATGCATGAATTTATGTAACTAAAATTTCCCGAAATTTGTGGAATATTAATTAAAAAAAAAAAATTCCGCTGGAACGCAGCAATGGAAGAGATTCGCTCTGATGGAACCGCCATGTTGGTCACGGTAGTCTCTACTCCAGGTAATTATGCTTCGTTGCGTATGGCCTGCTGTCTTAAACACTCGACGCCTCATTTCTGTTGCGCGAGAGGCGGCAAGTCGCGCCCTTGCGGATTTTCTTTAAAACTACTAGTCCAGAACGACAACACTCAGATGAAGGTGGTAACGAAATCTGAACTGTACCGTGCTTAATAGTTTACTACTAGTATACTGCTCTTCACTGATTAATCAAAAAATTTTTCTCTTTCCAATTTTAACTACATGAAGGATTAGAATTTATTTACATATGGCAAACCTTTCAGATCAATTTAAAAATAAGCATTCCATGCAAAGTTATTTATAAATGTTCCTAGAAATTCGCAATTTTCTAAAAAATACTACAAAAAAATTAGATTACGTCTTTTTGAAGATTTTGATCGTTGTTTTTATAAAAAGTCGATTTTCTTACAAAATTATTAACTTTATCATTCTTTATTAAGTATATTTGAGATTAATTTAACATCAATAAATCTTTTCTCCAAAAAACGGTGTAAAATTATTGTTAAATATATTCTTAGTGTTTTAGAATAAACAAATAATTACGCTTTTTTAGATATTACCTCATTTGATAAAACCTCGCCGAAAACTCAAACATAAGAATAATCCGACCAGAGCCTCACTAGCTCCCGACCAGAGCCTGAAGATTACCCGCACGGAAATTAGTGAAAAAAAGGGCCTGACTAGCCCTTGACCAACCACCGACCCGGCCCCGACTGAAATTTTAAAAAACAAAAAGCCCAACTAGTCCCCGATTATTTCCCGACTGGGTACTTTGTCAAAATTATTAACCCGACTAGCCCCCGATTAGTGCCCGATTTGTAATAGGGCTAAATGGAGTTATTTCCACACGGGAACACTACTACAATTTATCATTATCTTAGACAAAAAACATCAATACCGGATAAGCAACATCACTGGATTAACAACATCGATTTGAATTAAGAACAATATCCTATTTTATTTTCAATTATTTGTTTTTAGTCTATAGGTATTTCTTTTCTGTAAACGGATACATACCAACATCTCGACATTGATCATGTTGGAATTTGCAGGTATTGGCTGATCTTTGGGCTATAGTTGCAAGTTCATCGTCCCATACCTACAAACAAAAACAAAAGCGAAATAATTTAACTAAGTTTTCTACTATAAAATATTGTTATTGAAAAATAGTTTATTGTTGTTTGTTTGAAACCAGACTTACAAGATCTGGCATGCATTTTGCAGCTGGTTGTGGACCTGGACTTCCATCAGTTTCCATTCCAGCAGCTACTTTTCTTCTTAATTCATTGTGCTTGCTCAAAATAAGCTGCTTTTCTTGATCAGTCAAACCTACACAGTATGCTTGGCATTGAGGTGCAGGATTCTGTATTTTTGAAGAAAATTTTTATCACATGACAGAACTTAATTTTAGGTCAACTAAATCTATATCTAATTAAAGATAAAAAATAATTAAGGTTTGCAGTACTGCAAATTTACACTTTTAACAAATATAGTTAAGGGACCATCCTTAAATTTTGTAGGAGCGAAATGGGGGCGGGGGGTAGCCGAGACATTTTGTTAGAATTTGTTACGGAAGGGGGAGAGGGTCCTTCACCCATGTACGTAATTTTTGCAAATTCGCAAAGACTTTTACCTGAAGATTATCTTTTTCATTATAGATTTTATTATTTGGTTAAAAATTTAACAATTTTCTTAAAAAACATCTTTTTTGGTTGCAAATTTAACTCTTTTGTTAACAATTCGTATTTTAGGGTTTAAGATTCAGATCTTTTCGTAGAACATTCACTTTTTGTTTAAAATTTATGTTTTGTTGCTGACAAGTCAACTAAAAAATGAGTGAAAAATATTTTTTCTGGAAATTTTGTCTTTTTGATTTAAGATTTTATGTTTTTTATTAAATATATTGCATTTTTCTTGGATGAAAATATAACTATTTTGTTGAAAATTCAACTTTTCTAGAAAATTGAGTTTTTTTTACAATTTGTATATTTGTATTTGAAAATCAGTTTCAATATTTTTGGAAGAATTTTTTGAAAATATGTCTCTTTGATATAAAAAGTTCACCTATTTTAGTAGTATTTCCATTTTTCTTGGACAAAAATGCAACTGTTTGAGTGAAAATTAAACAAAATTCTTAAAAAGTCATACTTTTTGGTTAAAAATTCGATTATTTTATAGAAATTTAACTTATTGTTAATAATGAAAATTTAACTATTTTCTTAAGGTTTTCTTTTCACAATTCATCTGTTTAAGAAGAATTTTTGTCTTTCTTAAATAAAATGCAACTCCTCATTTAAAAATTCAACTCTTTTTCGAAAGTTCTTTTTTTTTATTTTAAAATTCACCTGATTTAGCAGAAATTACATTTTTCTTAGATAAAAATGCAACTCTTTGGTTAAAAATTCCACAATTTTGTTGAAAATTCTTACTTTTTGGTTGAAAAATCTTCTGCCTAATTGGAATTAAAACTATTTTTAAGAAAATTTACTTTTTATTTAAATTTAATATTTTGGGGTTAAAGAGAACTGAAACCCTTGCTGGAAGAAAATTCCACTATGAAAAATTGTTTTTGTCAATTAAAAATTCATCTATTTAAAAAGAAATGTCATCTTTCATGGATGAAAATGCAATAATTTTTTTGAAAATTCAACTTGAAAAAGAAAATTTGTCGTTTTTTATAAAAACTTCCTCCGTCTAAGTACGAATCTCATCTCTCATGGATAAAAGTCCAACTATTAAGTAAATCATTCATCTCATTTTTTTTACAAATCATCCTTTTTGGTTGAAAAAATTCCTCTTTTGGATTAAAAATTTAATCTCTTTCTTAGAGTATTCTCTTTTCTTAAAAAATTCATATTTTGAATTTGAAAAATGAATAAGAATCTTTTTGGAATAAGATTTAACTATTTAAACAATTTTATTTAAATTAAAAATTCATCTGTTTTAGGGAAAATTTCATCTGTTTTGGACAAAATTACAACTCTCTGAAAGAGAATTCAACAATTTGTTGAAAACTCATCCTTTTTTATTCAAAATTCGTCTTTTGGGATTAAAAATTCGATTTTCCGTAGAAACTTATTTGTAATTTAAAAATTCATATTTTTATAGTAAAAATTCAATTGAAATCTTTTTAAACAGAAAACTTAACTCGTTTTTACAAAATTTATATTTTTAATTTAAAAAATCCTCTTTTTCGCAGAAATATAGTTTTTTTTTGAAAATGCCACTTTTTGGTTAACATTTAACCTTCTTTGCTTAAGTGTTCAACTACTTTGTTTGAAAGGTTTGTTTGAATCAGTTTGTTAAGAATTTTTCTTTATTAAATATTTATATTTTTAGCTAAAAATTCATACTTTTAATTGAAATATTAATTGTTGAATAAAAGCGTATTTTTAACATTGATCTTTTTGAGTCAAAGATTCTTCTTTTTTGGTAAACATATAATTTTCTGGGTCTGAAATTTCACTTATGGTGGGTAAAAATGCATCGGTTTCATGTAAAATGAAGGTTTTGCGAAAAAATCAATTTTTCATTTAAAAATTCAATTTTTGTAGAGAAAATTCGTCTTTTGGCTTGAAAGTTAACCAATTATGATAAACTTTATTTATTTCTGGAGTAAAAAATCTTTATTTGTTGGAAATTCGTCTTTTTAGTTTTAAAATCCTTTAAAAAAAATTCATATTTTTTATTAAAATTTAAACTATGATACTTTTTGTTGGGCATTTATCTTTTAAGAATCATGAAAAATAGCAATTTTCAAGGGAAAATTGAATTTTTAAAACAAAATCATTATTCTGTGTTGAAACTGGGTATTTTAGAAAAAAATTAAACTATGAAGTCAAACAGGGAATTTTACAAGAAACAAAATAATTTTTACAATTAGTTGAAATGGAGAATTTTCTAAGATAATTAAAATTATTAATTTGAACTGGGATATTTTCAAAAGAATTTTAATTTTGATAGCAAACAAAGAATTTTTTTTAAGACTTAAAATTCTGGTTTTGAACAGGGATTTTTTCATGTTTAACCGATAATTCGGAGCTGGAATTTGAATTTATAAATGAGAATAGCAATTCTCAATTGAAAATTGATTTTTTCAATTTAAATTATGATTTTGTGTTAAAACTAGGTATTTTTGAAAAATAAATAAATTATAAATTGAAACACGGAATTTTACAAGAAAATTTTTTTATAATTAGTTCAAATGGAGAATTTTCGAAAAGAATTAAAATTCTTGATTTGAACTAGGAAATTCTCAAAAGAATTTAATTTCTGATTAGAAATAAAGAATTTTCTTTAAGAATTAGAATTCTGGATTCGAACAAGGAATTTTTAATTTTTAACCAATGATTCTCAGCTTGAATTGGAATTTATCAAAGAGAATGACATTTCTAAATAAAAATTTGGATTTTTCGCAAATATCTAAAATTCTGGAGTAGAACAAGGGATTTTTTGAAAAGAATTAAAATTCCGGATTTAAACAGCGAATTTTCAATTAAGGACCGCAATTCTGAGCTAAAACTAGATTTTAAAATTGCTCAAAATAGTATAATTTTTTACTTTTTTAAATTCATTTATTGATTCTTCAATTTAGAACACTGAAATTAATAACGTGGACTTATATTCCTGCACTGAATCTAAATCTTTAGACTCTACAATTTATAAAAGTTTTATATTTTCAATTTGGCAGTTTAAATAAATTAAAATTGTTCAGTTGAAAATTATTTGTAGCTTCCATTTTATATCTGTAAATTATTGAGAATTTGAATACAACATTTTTGAATGAAACAATTGTTAAAATACAAGAATTTTACTTTGCATGCTTTCATTTGCAGTTTAGTTTTTATTACTTCGAATGGATCAATTTTTAGATTTAGGGTTTAATTTTGCAAATAATACTGACCGTGAAACATTTTTGCGAACATGGAAAAAACCGGGATTTTTTTCTTCGACTAAAACGGCCATTCTAAGTACGGAATCGTTAAATAACTACACTGTAAAAAAATTTCCATTGAATCAAGTAGGCTGATTTACTTGGCTGATTTTACTTGAACGAAACAAGTATTTTCTTTTTATAAGGGACCGATTTTCTTGAATCAAGAAAATAATAGAATCAAGACAACTATTTGAATCAAGAATGTATTTACTCTAAGCAAAAAACTATTGAGTTAATTTGTTTCATTATACTTATTTGCGTGAAGTTTAATAAAATATTGAGTTAAGAATATTATATTCTCATGGAAATTAAATCATTTAGAATTTTTTAACCCCGAAACATTTTTGTAAATAATAAAAAATAAATATATGACAGCATAAAAGAAAGTTATAAGTTTTAAAAAATGCTTAATAGTACAATTATTACATTTTCTTAATAATTAAAAAAAATGTTATCCATTTATAAAGCGAAATATTTAAGGAAAAAGAATTCAATAACATTTTTAAAAAGTTTATTAAGAATGCATTTCATTTTATGAAAAAATAATTAAAAAATTGACAATTAGAATTTTTCAAATAAAAGAATTGAGAATGCAAGGAGGAAGCAAATAAATATTTTCCGTACGACCACCGTGAGACCCTATCACTTTTAACCTGCAAGTTTCGGATTTCGAATGATTTTATACTTGAAATAAAAATAAAATATTGAGCACTTTTTTAAATGGGTAATATTTAAACTAGCAATCAATTATTTTTTACATATTTTAAATTATTTTTGTTTGGAATTGTTATTTTAAATTAAAAACTGAATTAAAAAGTACTATAAAAGAATTAAATAAATCGAAAACTGTGCATTTTTACAGAGGTTTTTAAAAATCAGACAATATTTATTTGTCACTGAGGTAATTAAAGCGTTTTTCAACTCAGAAGTTATTAATTTTTTATAAGCTTGAGATCGTTTTTAAGTGGATTACATTTTTAAAGAAAAAAGTATTGAGCCCTTTGTGAAATAAGTGAAGTTCAATTATTTTTTGCATACTTTGAATTATGATTTCAGGAAAGCAATTCCATATTCAAATCTTAGTAAACAATTTATGATCAGAGCATTCGATAAATTAAAAAGTTTGTGGTTTATGTAAATTTTCGTATAGCAGAACATTATTTTTTGTCATCGATGTTATTAAAGAATTTTTTTACATGCAACTTTCCTTTATCTTTCATTACCTTTAGTTGTTTTTAAGCATTTTAAATATTTAGAAACAACAACTGTTAAGATCCTTGTTAAATAAGTGAAACTTATTTCGCTTTTTTACATATTTTATATTATTGTTTAAGAAATTTTATTTTTCATTACAAATTGAGTAAGAGAGTATTATATACAATAAAAGAGTTGAATAAATTGAAAACCGCGCATTTTATGGAGAATTTTTGTTTATTGTTTATTACTTTTAGATATTTTATAAAATTTTTAAATATATTAAGAAAACAAATGTATAGAGCCTTTTTTGAAATAAGTGCAATTCAATTCTAAAATTTTTATAAAAAAAATGGTATATTAAAGTCTCTCGAAAATTTTCAAGTATCATCAGAAAGATGTTTTCTTAAAAGAAACATTGAGTTCCACAACGTTTAGTTTGAAGATGGTTGAGGCTCACCATACGACTTCGTACGACACTGCCTTAAACTTCTTACCCGAGATTTTGTTACCGAGATCCAAGTGCTTCGATAGCGAAGTCGGTAGAGCACGCGGTTAGGACACTAGTTTAGGTAGTTAGGGTAGGGTTCGAATCCTGGTGGAGTGCAATTTTTGAAAGAGATTAAGCGTGCGATTATATTTGTAAGCAACAGTGTGCGAGAATTACGTGTTTGAATAATTTAAAAAATGAAGATTATATAACAATAATTTCGAAAATAATTTTTTTTCATTGAGAAATAGTGTTCAGTTCCAAGCATACGGTAGCAAGTATTTATTTATTTGAAACAAACTCATATTCTATCGTCCCAATTCGTACCTGCGATTGACTTGAGTCAACTAACATTTACTTGATTCAACAACAATTTTTTTTCAGTGTAAAGAAGAAAAAAAGAATACTTGCCTGGAAAAGACACATAGTATGAACTCCTGGAGCGCAAGTTCCAATATTGCAGTAATCAGTGGCATCGGAGAATTTTAATACCGCCAGAATCAAAACAACAAAAGTGATATAAACTCGAACCATGATGTATGGATACTACTCTCAATTTTATCAAAACAATCAGAGAAAACTTTGAGGATGAAGCTGATGAATTCGCTTGCCTTTTTATACGATTCATAACCGTATAAATTTCTCCATGACCGCTTGATTTACATTTACATACATAAAGTTAAGTAAATAAAACATTTTTAACATAAAGTTAAGTAAATAAAACATTTTTACCATAAAGTCAAATAATTAAAACATTGATAATAAGGACAGACTTTTCACATAAAGATGCAAATATATTAATTTTGACCTTCAGTTTTTCTAACTGAGTTTCAAACACCTTCATGTGTTTGTAATGAAATGAGATTCCGGCAGGTGATACCCTACTTCCGAATGTGTTGACAGAACTGTTTTTGAAAATCAATTTAAATCGATAAACACAAGTGCGATTTGTTGTTTTCTAAGATTGACAATTATGCAGGTGATAAATTTTAATTTGGGATGCATAATTACATATTTTATTATTTTAAATAAATCATCTTGCAATTCCTCTTTTTTACTAATCTTCTAAAGCTGCTGCGTATAATTAATTGAATAGAAAACAAATAATAATTTATTGCGCCTGATCGAAATATTTTGCATGTCTAGATCATATGTAAGGCATTTTTTGGAAATTTGCTCTTCATTTACTGAAGAAAATATGGTACAGAAAAAAAGGATAATATATTATTTCTTAAAATTGAAGGACATGTAGGTGTTCAATTGAGGAGTTCTGGACAATAAGGCGACAGGCGCTGGAGAACGAGTAAACGTATTGTCCAGGCTGTGACGTCAGGTATCAAAAGTGAAATTCGAAATTTGAAAAAAAAACAAAAATATAGTTAGATAGCTCTTGAAAAATGAACCTGAATCTTCATTTACAGTTTTTATCTCGGGCTGAAAATTTTCCAGTAAATAAATAAAAACTGACTTTTTAAAATTGAAAAAACCATGCTTTTTCACATTCAACTCGCCGTAAGTAATTCGTTTATCAACTAATTAACAAATTTCTATTTGAGTTTTATTCGTGACACTCTATCGGAGGCTGCAGCGTCCGAGAAGGGTCAAAAGTTAATTTCTAACGTTTTTTTTAATTCGAATGAAAAACTACGTTTTTAGACTTTCACATTAAAAAGTGAGCGAGGAAGATTGAGCTACGACAAACTTCAAGGGAACAAATTTTCCGCCAACGTATTGGCCAACTTTTTAGAAAGTCTCAATTCGATTTGATTTTTAGATCCATAATTACAGCGAGTTTATTACGAACTCGCGACGCGACACCACAGGATTTTTCAGGGGACGCCGCCTGAAGCCTGAAACATCGTCTTCGCCCATTCTTTGCTTTGTCCACTCACTCGCACTAGTCAGCGTTCCGTCGGCGTCCCCTGAAAAATTCTGCGCTGTCGCGTCGCGAGCTCGTAATAAACTCGCTGTGATTATGGAACTAAAAGTCAAATCGAATTGAGATTTTCTAAAAATTTTAAACCAATACATTGGCGGAAAATTCGTTCGCTTGAAGTTTGTCGTAGCTCAAACTTCCTCGGTCGCTTTTCTAATGGGAAAGTCTAAAAACGTGGTTTTTCATTCAGATTAAAAAAAAACATTGGAAATTAACTTTTGACCCTTTTTGGACACTCTAGCATCCGCTAGAGTGTTATGAATAGAACTCAAAAAGAAATTTGTTAATTAGTTGATAAACGAATTACTTACGGCGAGTTGAATGTGAAAAAACATGGTTTTTTCAATATAAAAAAGTCATTTTTTATTTATTTACTGGAAAATTTGAAGCCCGAGAGAAAAACTGTAAATGAAGACTCAGGTTCGTTTTTCAAGAGCTATCTAACTATATTTTTGGTTTTTTCAAATTTCGAATTTCACTTTTGAGACCTGACGTCACAGCCTGGACAATACTTTTACTCGTTCTCGAGCACCTGTCGCCTTCTTGTCCAGAACTCCTCATTTGATTACATATTCGCAGAAAAAAGAGGATTTTTATAAGAACCAATTTTTGGTTTCAAATGAGCTGCAACAAAACTGAACTTCCCTTGCTGAAAAGGCACCCAATGTATGAATTTAACCTGTTCAAATGGAACCTTTTTGTCACTTCTGCCTTGACTCACTTCGAAGATTTTAAAATTTAATGATAAATAATTTTGATTTTATATTTCGGGATATATAATATTGAACTAGGGAAAAACTTAATGGAAAAACTAATCGATTGCAAGCGAAATCAAAATCTTTTGAAGAGTTTGAAACATTTAAGAGTGCTTTAAAATTTTAAGGGTTTTCAACCGATTTCAATAATGTAAAGATATTTTGAAGAATTTAGAGGAATGGATTGTATTTCTAAAGGCTCCAAGGAATTTCAAAAGGATTTTAAATATTCAGATGTGTATTAAAAACATTTTAAATCATTTAAAATGTTTGAGGGCATTTTAAAACTCTAAGATTTCTCAATCTATAACTAATCAAAAGCATTTTGAAGGATTTCAATGAATTCAAAATAGTTAAGGATATTTGAAGACTCCAAAGATTCTAGACTAGATTTCAACAAATTAGAGGATTTTAAAGGATTGAGAAAAATTTTAATTTCTGAAGATTTCAAAAGATTTCAAATACTTGAGGGTATTTTAAAAGATTTTAACAATTTAAAGCTATTTTAAAGGATTTTAAAGATATCATACCATTTTTGAAGATTTCAAAAAACTTTTAAGGCTATGTGACGAGTGGGTCACGTGACCAGATTCCTACCTTACCGCCGCCTTTCTTATTTGCCAACTTATTTACGTACTAAGCGCCACATCGAGTTGAAAATTTGGGATAATATATAATAATCACTAACAAATATGGGTCTGGTCCTAAACTTTAATAATTATAACAAAAGCAAAAAAATTATTTACAACAAAATTTTTTTTTATAATTATACAATTTTAGGACCAGACCCACCATTCTTACTACTTCTTGTTTAGTATCCTAAATTTTAAACTCGATGTGGCATTTCGTGTGAATATAAGTTGGGAAATAAACAAAGTTGCGGTAAGGTAGGAATCTGGTCCTGTGACCCACTCATCACATGGCCTTAATGATTAAAGTGATTTTAAGGTATATAAAAAGATTTTAAAGAATCTAAAATGTTTGAGTGTATTTTAAAACTCCACTGTCTTTCAATTGATTACCAATTAAAGGGATTTTGAAGGATTGCAAAGAATTAAAATAGTTAAGGATATTTTAAGACTCTAAAGATTCTAGACTAGATTTCAAAAAATTAAAGGATTTTAAAGGATTTTAAAGATTTTTAATTTTTAAAGATTTCAAAAGATTTGAAACATTTGAGGGTATTTTAAAAGATTTTAACAATCTGAAGGTATTTTAAAGGATTTTAAAGATAGCATGGCATTTTTTAAGTTAAATAAATTTTTTAATGATTCAAATGATTTTGAGGGATATCAAAAGATTTGAAAGAATTTAAAATTGTAAAGTGTATTTTAAAACTCCAAAGATATTTTAACAGATTTTAATCAATTAATGGATTTCAAAAGTTTTTCAAAGGTGTTGTGACATTTTTAAAGAACCTAAAGAGCTTCAAATAGAATTTAAAGCTTTCAAGGGATATCAAAAGATTTGAAAGAATTTGAAATAGTTGACGGTATTTTAAAACTCCACTTTTTTCAATCGATTATAAACTAAAGGCGTTTTAAAAAATTTCAAAAAAATTAAAATAGTTAAGGGTATTTTAAGACACCTAAAATTCTTCAATAGATTTAAATATATTCAAAGAGTTTTAATGGTTTTAAAGATGTTGTGGCATTTTTAAAGATTCCGACCAGTTTTAAAGAGAATTTAAAGAAAATTTAAAGATGTCAAGGGATATCAATGGATTTTAAATAATTGAGGCTATTTTTAGATTTCAAGATTTTTTAATCGATTTCAATAAATTAAAGTGATTTTAAATGATTTGATGTTATTCATGATGATTTCGAAGAATTTTGAAGAGATTTTAAGGTATATCAAAAGATTTCAAAGGATTTGAAATAATTAAGCGTATTTTAAAACTCAAGGATTTTTTAGTTCATGTAAATAATTTAAATCTATTTTAAAGGATCTCAAAGATATCTTAGGATAAAGAAATATTTTTAATAATTCGAAATATTTAAGAGTATTTTAAAACATCAATATATTTTAATCGATTTGAATGAATTAAAGGAATTTTTAAGGATTTTAAAGTATCTTTCATGATTCCAAAAAATTTTTAAGTGATTTTAAGGGATATCAGAAGATTGTCAACATTTAAAATTTTTGAGGGTATTTGAAATTTCCACTATTTTTTAATCGATTACAAATGAAATGCACTTTAAAGGGTTTTAAATAATTTAAAATAGTTAAGGCTATTTTAAGACTTCAAAGATTCTCTATTCGATTTTAACAAATTAAAGGATTTCAAAGGATTTCAAAGATGTGGCTTTTTTAAGATCCTAAAGAGTTTTAAAGATATTTGAAAGATTTTAAGGGATATTTAAGTATTTGAAAGAATTTGAAATGTTTAAAGGTATTTCAAAATTCCACTTTCTTCAATCAATTACAAACTAAAGGCATTTTTAAGGATTTCAAGGAATTTGAAATAGTCAAGGGTATTTTAAGACTCTAAAAATTCTTCACCAGATTTCAATCAATTGAAGAATTTTCAAGGATTTCAAAATTTTTTAATTTTTCAATATTTCGAAAGATTTGAAATATTTGAGGGCATATTAATAGATTTTGACAATTTGAAGGTATTTTAAGGGAGTTCAAACATTTCATGGTAATTTTAAAGATTCCAACAGATTTTAAAAAGATTTAAAATATTTCAAGGGTAATCAAAAAATTTTAAATATTTGAGGGTATTTTAAAATTTCAAGTTTTTTAAATCGATTTTAAAAATTTGAAGATTTTCAAAGGATTTCAAAGATATAATAGTATTTTTAAAGATTCCAATAGATTTTAAAGCGATTTAAAGATTGTAAGGGATATCAAAACATTTGAAAGAATTTGAAATATTTGAGGGTATTCTAAAACCCTAAGATTTTTCAATATATTTTAATAAATTAAAGGAATTTGAAAGGACTGTAAAGTATTTGTGATGATTCTAAAGAATTTTATAGATTTCAGGGGATATCAAAAGAATTGAAACAATAAAAAATATTTAAAGGTATCTGAAAACTCCACCTTCTTCAATGGATTACAAACGAAAGGCATTTTGAAGGATTTCAAAGAATTTAAAATAGTTAAGGGTACTTTCAGAATCCAAAGATTCGTCAATATATTTCAATAAATTAAAGAATTTTGAAGGATTTGAAAGATTTTTAAATTTTTAATATTTCAAAAGATTTGAAATATTTGAGGGTGTTTTAATAGATTTAAATAATTTCAAGGTATTTTAAAGGATTTCAAAGATGGCATGTTATTTTTAAAGATTCCAAGAGATTTTAAAAAGATTCCAAGGGATATCAAAATATTTGAAAGGATTTGAAATATATGAGAATATTTCAAAACCCAACTAGATTTTTAATCGATTACTAATTAAAGGCATTTTTAAGGATTTCAAAGAATTAAAAATAGTTGAAAGTATCTTAAAACTCCAGAGATTCTTGAACGGATTTCAATAAATGAAAGGATTTTAAAGGATTTCAAAGATTTTTAAATATTAAATATTTCAAAATATTTGAAATATTTGAGGGTATTTTAATACACTTTACCAATTTGAAGGTATATTAATGGATTTCAAAGATGTTCTGGTACTTTTAAAGGTTCCCAGAGATTTAAAAAATATTCAAAAGATTTCTAGCTATTTTAAAAGATTTTAAAGGATTTGAAATATTTGAGGGTATTTTTAAACTCTAAGATTTTCCAATCGAATTATTAAGGATTTTGTAGTATATTGAAACGTTCCAAAAGATTTGAAATATTTGAATGTATTTTAAATTTCAAACTTTTGCCATCGATAATAATAATTTTAAGGTATTTTAAATGATTTCGAAAATTTCATGTTATTTTTTAAGTTTTCAAGAAATTTTGAAGATTTCAAAGCACATTAAAAGATTTTAAAAGCTTTGAAATAATTGAACACATTTCCAAATTACAAAATTTTTCAATCGATTTCAACGATTTGAATGCATTTTAACAGATTCCAAAAATATCATGGTATTTTTAAAGATTTTAAGATATTTTAAAGAGATTATACAGATTTTAAGGAATAATAAAAAATTTCAAAGATTTGAAATATTTGAAGGAATTTTAACATTTCAACAATTTTCAATCAATTTCAACAATTTGAAGGTATTTTAAAGGATTTCAAAAATGTCATAGCATTTTTAAATATTCCAAAAATTTTTTTTTTAAATTATAAATATTTTAAGATATATATAAATATTTGAAAGAATTTTGAAATATTTGAGCGTATTTTACTACTTCAAGATTTTGTAATCGATTTTCATAATTTCATTGTATTTTAAAGGATATCAAAAGAATTAAAAGAATTTGAAATATTCAAGGGGAATTTTAAAACTCTAAGGTTTAGCAAAGGATTTCAATAAATTCAAGAAATTTTAAGGAAGTTTATAGCATTTGTAATGATTTGGAAGAATTTTAAAAAGATTTAAAAGGATATAAAAATATTTTAAAAGAGTTTAAATATTCAAGGGTGTTATAAAACTACAAGATTTTTAAATTAATTTCATTAAATTAAAAAATTTTCAAAGGATCTTATAGTATTCGTGATAATTCCGAATAATTTTAGAGAGATTTCAAGGGATCTCAAAAGATTTGAAAAATTTAAGGTTATAGTACAATTTTAATATTTTTCCATCGATTCGAACAATTTGAGGGTATTTTAAAGGATTTTAAATATCTCATGGTATTTTTAATGATTCAAAAAGATTTAAAAGATTTTAAAGGAAAATCCAAAGATTTGAAAAAATCTAAAATATTTCAGGGTATTTTAAAACTCCACTATTGTTCATTCGATTACAAATTAAAGACATTTTGAAGGATTTCAATAAATTTAAAATAGTTAAGGTTATTTTGAGACTCCAGAAATTCAAAAAAAAATGTCAATAAATTAAAGAATCTTAAAGGATTTTAAAGATGTGCCATTTTTAAAGATTCCGAGGACTTTTAAAGAGAATTTAAAAGTTTCAAGGGATGGTAAAAGATTTTAAAGAATTTGAAATATTTAAAGGTATTTTAAAACTTCACTATTTTTTAATTTATCACTAATTAAAGGCATTTCGAAGAATTTCCAAGAATGTAAAATAGTTAAATGTATTTTAAGACTCCAAAGATTTTTCAAAAGGCTTCAATAAAATGATGGAATTTCAAGGATTTCAAAGATTTTTAATTTTTAAAGGTTTAAAAAGATTTGAAATATTTAAGGGTATTATAATAGATTTTAACAATTTAAATGTATTTTAAAGAATTTCAAATACTTCATGGCATTTTGAAAGATTTCAAGAGATTTTATAGAGATTTTAAAGATTTTAATGTATATCAAACGATTTAAAAGAGTTTGAAATATTTGACAGTATTTTTAAAACTCCAGAAATTTTCAATCCATATCAATAATATTCATGTATTTTAAAGAATTTCAAAGATCTCATTGTATTTATAAATATTCAAAAAAATTTTGTAAAGATTTCAAAGATTTTAAGCGGTATCAAAAGATTTCAAAGAATTTGAAATTTTTGACGGCATTTTAAAACTCAAGGAATTTTCAATCAATTTCAAATTAAAGGAATTTGAAGAATTTTAAAGAATTCAAAATGTTTAAGGGTGTTTTAAGACCCAACGATTTTTAATAGATTTTAATAAATATAAGGATTTACAAAGATTTTAAAGATTTTACATATTTAAAGATTTTAAATATTTGAAATATTTGAGGGTATTATAAAATCCCAAGATTTTTTAATAGACTGTAACAATTTGAAGGTATTTTAAAGGATTTCAAACGTGTCATGGTATTTTTAAAGATTCCAAAAAATTGTGTAAAGATTCAAAAGATTTTAAGGGATATCAAAAATCATTTTAATATCAAGATTTTTTTTATTAATGATTATTAAGATTTTTCATATTTTCTTTTAAAATTCGGATTCAATAATATTTAACTGGAAAAAGTTTAATAAAGAAACTAAGATTATAGTTATTAGTCATTCTTGAAAGGAAGATAGTAAACATGGAATGTGACGGTTTTTAAAGGTAATGTTGCGTGGTACAATTTAGAATAATATAATTACAATTCAATTAAAAATAAAATCACAATTTCTTTAAAAAAAGAATGGAACACGTTTTTAAATATTTGTTTGTATAATTATTCATTTCATTTATTAATTTCGAATTAGCCCGCGCTTTTTTGGCGCATGAGCAGTTGAAAACATCGGCACCCACCAATGGTCATCTATGGGATAATAGAGAATTAAAATGAAACCTTCAAAAAGAGATCCTTTAGAGCTTAAGTTCTAAAGGATGCCAATTTTTACTTGAGCCGTAACTTTACTGAACCCCCAGTTTTTTTGTGTACCTCAAATATTTAATTGTGATTGCCAAAAGGTTGACCACTATGCCAAACATTTTTCACTTTTCCTTTGAATAATAAAATTTTTGTGAAATTATTTCAGTAAAGTACTTACATCAATTTAAAATTAAGTACTGTTTCAAAATTTCGGAAGTCTTTGTTTATAAATTATTAATAAAATAATACGAAATAATTTTAATATCATCTATCTTCAAATTTTGTCTATCAGATTTTTTTGCAATTACCGGTAAACTGTGTTTTCAAAATAAGAAAAGGAATATACTTTCTCTTAAATTATTAATTAGCCTTTGACTCAAAAGAACTAATAGGTTTTTGACCATGGGAGAATATTGCTTAAACAATAGGGAATTGGCACCTTCGAAAAATATTTAGAACGGAAGCAATAAATCAACTGCGATTAGCTCACAAGTTTGAGCGCGCCCAGGGCTTGCGGCTGTAGGTTCTTGCGCTTCGCGTTCGATATTAATCTAGCGTTACGCGCTAGGTCATTGCATTTCCTCTACATTTGTGTGGAGGCATTTTAAAATTAAACGTAAAAAAATCGTCAACTGTAGTTTGGCGATTGTGAATTCTCTTTTGTTAAAGCTCATTGGGCTTTAACGAACGCATTCTCATTACGTAGCACGTGCTTCACACTCGATTTTTTCAAAATGTGATCTTTTCCGCAATAAGTTCAACACTTTTATATCAAATGTATATTAAATTAATTTCATTTTATTTAATCTATCATTTACATAAGCTTATATAATTACAATTATAGCAATGATATTGAAACATACGTATCTTCATTATTTTGTTTTCAAAATGACAAAAAAGTGATTATCATTTACAACAACAACAAAAAACAATTTTGTTATTAAACATTTAATTGCAAATTGTGTCGTTTTTTCCATAAATTTAATTGATTTATTTTCAATGTTATTTTTTACAACTTAAACCAAATTTGTGTAAAATACCTTATTACAATTGAACACCTGCATGTTTTTCAATCTTAGAAAGTAATATATCATCCTTGTTTCTCTGGAACACATTCTGTTAATTAAATGAAGAGCACATTTCAAAAAGGCCTCATATCTATTAAAAAAAAATTTTTCTGCACTCATAACTTTAGTAATATATAAAAAAAGCATATTTTAATTTTAAACAACTTATATTTATATAAAAACAATGCTAGGAAATGGGCTCGTTTCTAAAGGGTCTTTTAATCAAGCTGAACCATATAGTTTGATTGTTTTATTCAAATCTTTCTGTCGATAGAAAATTCGGTTGATTGAAGAACAAACTTTGATTAGGTTAATCAAATATTTTGTTGAACTAACCAAATTTTAACTGATCGCCCAAATCCATTATTTTTAGAGAAAAATAGGATAATGTTTCATAAAGTATATTTTTATAAAATAACTTCAAAGCCTGATATATTCGCGTACTTTGATTGGCCGATTACGTAAATGATGATAGAATTATTCGCAAATTTTATTTTCAAGGTCAAAACACCAAAAAGCGGCGTTGTTTTTATTTTTTGAAATATATTCCGATAAATAACGGTTTGAGAAGATAAAGTCTCAAATAAAAGTTGTAGCCCTTGAAAAAATATGTATTTTATATGGTGTGAACTTATTGTCTAAGTCTATAACTTTTCGGGAAAAATGGGATTATGTGGGAAGGCACATCTGTGACTGAGTACATAAATAATCTTGATAAAACACCTTTTCAATTTTCCGTAATTTAGGGCACATAAACTTCCATTTTCAATGTTTCAATGTCAATAGACCTGTCACAAGTCCCATTTTGAGCAATTCTATACTTTTTATCAAAATTGTAAACTTTTAAATAAAATTAAACGTTTTACGAAAAACTTTGTATCGCATAAATGGTGCATTTATATCAAAGATCTTTAACTTTTATTTGAAGCATTTTTGTACCAGGTGTATACATATGAAACCGGTATTTTTTCAAGAAAAAAACATATTTATTTCAAGAGAATGATAACAAATATTTTATTCAAAGTATGCGCCCT
>NC_046660.1:58505246-58516511 GCF_010883055.1 Belonocnema kinseyi
ACAATACGCCAATTAGCACAAATGGTAAGTTCCGACAGTGCGTACAAGTGTGCCTACTGGCCGCTAAATGGCAATACCGGTTTCATATGTATACACCTGGTATATTTTAATATTTATTTAAATAAAGAAAAAACATAAGTTTAATATTCGGGTATCCGGGTAATGGATGCATTTTTATGGATTTTGAGGATTTATAATTTGGCAAAAACTTTAAAATAGAAATAAAATAAAAAAGAAATGTGCGATTTCAGAACGCCCAGATAGCAAAAAATCAAGTTGGGTTTCTTAATTTCTGTACGAAAGGCAAAAATAATCTATTTGCGTAATGCCAAATTGAACAATAAATTATTTCTATGTAATTTATTTAATCTGTAAAAATGACATTTTTATTGCCTTAGTTTAATTATTATCCTAAGATTACAAGAAATTATAAGTCCTTTGTCAATCTGCAACCAAATAAAAGTTCATGTTCTGTGATTCTATAAATTAATTAGGTATTTAAAATTTGAAGCGTGGTGATGGAATATCACATAAAAAGTTTTTGTTCATCTCAATTAGTAATTTCTATAATTTTAAATATTTTTTATAATTTTATAATTAAAAAAAAAATTTATAATTTTTTTAGTACATTTTCAGAAGTTTGATGTTTTTACTGAAAAATTAATCTTTTTCTTTAAAAGCTTATGTTTTTTGTAAAAAATTTAACTACGCGTTGCCCCCCCCCCCCTCCATGTATGCAATTCTATGAGAATGAGGGGCCAACCTAATTTTTTGTTTATGCCGCAATAATTTATACGAAATGGTGTAATAAAAACCAGACTCAACAGCATTATTCGATTGAAAACACATTTTTTATGAGTTTCCCAGTCACAGTGTCAATGGATTATAAGTAGATAGAAAAATCTGTTTAAAAATGCATCTTCTTTAGTTTGAAATTGAACATTTTTTGTCGAAAATTCGCTGTTTTGGTTGAGAATTTTTGAAGTTCTTTGAATTTTGTAAAAAATTCATTTTTTCTGTAGAAAATTAATCATTTTGTTCAAAAATGTGTTTTTTTGGTTCGAAATTCTTAAATGTTGTTAAAAATTCGTCTTTTTTGTGACTAAATTAATCTTCTTGTTAAAAAATGCATCTTTTTAAGTTGAAAATTCAACTTTATTGTTGAGAATTCTTCAATTTAGTTAAAAATTCGTCTTTTTCATATAGAAAATTTATATATTTGTTTAAAATTGCATCCTTTTTAGTTGAAAATTAAACTTTTAGATTTAGAATTCTTAAATTTTTGTTAAAAATCCGATTTTTTCTGGATAATTAATGGTTTTATTAAATTCATAATCAGTCTAAAAAATTTAAAAAAATGGGTTTTAAAGTTGATGTGCATTCTCAAAAATTCAACCTTTTTTTCTTCTTTCTTAAAGCTTCAACTTTTCGTTGAGGATCATAAAATTTTTTAGCATAAATTTACCTTTTCCGGTGGTAAATTGATCTTTTCGTTTAAAAATTCTTCTTTTTTTGTTAAAAATTTTCCGTTTTGGTTGACAACTTTTGGAGTTCATTAATATCTAACTGTTATTTTAAATTCATCTTTAGGCCACAAATTTAAAAAAAGGGTTTGAAAGTTGATGCACATTCTCAGAAATTCAACCATTTTTTCTTCCTTTCTTAAAAATTAACTTTTCTTTAAGGATTACTGAATTTTTTATTATAGATTTATATTTTTTGATAGTGAATTATTATTTTTTTTTGAAAAATTGTTCTTTTTTTGTTCTTGAAAATTCGCTGTTTTGGTTGAGTACTATTGAAGTTCATTAAAAATTAATCTTTTTTGGCAGTAAATTAATTTTTTTGTTGCAAGTTTATCTTTTTTAGTTGAAAATTTAAGTTTTCAATCGAGAGTTCTTGAATTTTGTAAAAAGTTCATTTTTTTGTAGAGCATTAATCTTTTTGATCAAAACTGCTATTCTGGCTTCAATTTTAATTTATTAGTTTAAAATTCTTAAATTTTTTCAAAAATTTATCTTTTTTGAAAGAAAATTAATCTTCTTGTTTACAAATTCATCTTTTTTGGTTGAAAATGCATTTTTTTTAGAATTCTTGAAATTGGTTAAAAATTCGCTTTTTTAATAGGAAATAAATCTTTTTGTTTAAATATCCATATTTTTAATTAAAATGTTAACAAATTAGATTCAAAGTTGATGTACATTCTTTGAAATTCCACAATTTTGTTCTTTTTCAAAAATTGAAGTTTTTGATTGAGGATTATTAAATTTTATTAAAACTTCGTCTTTTTTATGTTAAATTATTCTTTTTGTTAAAAAGTTTTACTGTTTTAGTTGAAAATTCACATTTTAATTTTTTAATTGTTGAATTTTGTAACAAATTTTTTTTCGGTACTTTGGAATTCTTACATTTCTTCAATAATAATTCTTTCTTCTTTCTAGTAAATTAATCCTTTTATTGAAGATTTATCTTTTTTAGTTGCAATTTAAACTTTTTGGTTCGGCATTCTTAAATTCAGTGAGAATTTTTTTTTGTAGTTATTTAATCTTTTTATTACAAATTTCTCTTTTTTAGATGAAATTAAAATTCTTGGTTGAGAATTATTGAATTTTATTGAAAATTCATATTTCGGTTAAAAATTTAACAAAAGGATTTTAAATTTGATCTGCATTCTTAAGAGTTAAACCATTTTTGTTCTCTCTTTCTTATAAGTTGAATTCTTATAAAAAATTTAACTTTTTGGTTGAGGGTTTTTAAAACTTTTGCAAATTTGTCTTTTTGGTTAAAAATTTTATAGCTAGGTTTTAAATCGGAAATATTTTCCTAAAATTGCATTTTTTGATGACTTTTTGATTTTTTGGTTCTTTTTTTCTTGGAAACGGTACACGATATCATAAATGAGTGAAGACATTTTTGCTAGAACATTTCTAACTGCGCAAACTATGCAAACATGATTGCAATTCATAATATACATTAGTATTGAAACATAAGTATTTTCCTTATCTTGCTTTTACAATTAAAAAAGTGCGCATCTAATAAGAAAATAATTTATCTGTTATCGCATCTTGCATCGTTTTACCAAAAATTTGATTTTTTACTGTAAATCTAATTTTTCACGATTAAAACCAAAACTATGCATTTTGTTGGAAAATGTATAGGTTTTTTTATTATTTTAATCAACCAATTTTGTCTCCTTAGTTTTTTCGTAGCTGGTATCGTGTCTAAAAATTCAATTTTTCTATTTTTAATGCTGTTCTTTACTAATAAAAAAACTACGCGTTCCATGCTAAAGTTAATAATAAAAAATTTCTCAATATTTAATGGGTGAAATTTTTGCCTACTTTTTTTTGTACCTTGCACTGTTTGAAAATGGGGATTTTTATGTTTCATTACGTTTTGTAAAATCAAAATTTAAATTTTCGATTTTTAAGAAAAATTCCAAATGTTGTTAGGATAATATTGTAGGGTCTTTAAAATTCCATGTTTTTCTTCTCATTTTTAATTCGCTAACTTTTTGAACTATTATTACGAAATTCATCGTGCTAATAAACAAAAAATCTTACGTCGTTTTTAAAAAAATGGAACTTTTTATTTCGAATATTTTTTTTTTAAGATTGAAAAAAAACTACGTGTTTTATCAACAAATTTATGATGAGAAATTTGTAAATTTTTTTTGCAAGATTAATATTTGTCTAATCATTTTTACATTCTCATCAGAGAAGGTGTAAAATTTTACCCCCCCCCCCCCTCCAGTTCTTGTCAAAAGTCCACGTTTTGAAACCTCCTGAATCTGAAAAACAGTTTTTTACTAATGTTTCTGTCCGTCTGTCTGCCTGTATGTCTGTCTTTCTGTCTGTGAACACGATAACTTTTGAAAAAATTAATGTATTGGATTGCCCTTTGGTACAGTCGTTAAGTGTCCCAAACTAAAGGTCAAGTTCGTGAGCCAGATATTTTAAAAGAAAATTCAAAAAGTGGGCACATTTTGAATATTTTGGAGACCACTTTATTCAAAATAAAAAAATTTTCTGTACGGTTATTTATAGTATTCAAAAATTATAACAATTTATCCTTGTAACTTTTTTTGAAAAATCAAAAATTAACAGAGTTATAGCATTTTCAAAATCCAAAAAAACAAACTAAAATGAACATTTAGAGCCAAACAACGTATGGTACGAAAAAAAGTTAAGAGAAGAAAAGCGTTTCTTTCTGAAAGCCCTAAAGGATCATAATATCAACTTTTTTAGTTTGGTCGAAAAGTTGAAAATTCCAAATTTGATTCTACCAAAAATGTTTAAAACCACATTTTTTCAAGATTTAAAAATTCTATGTATGGTTATTCATATTACTCAGAATCTCAAACAATTTATCCCTATGAATTTTTTCTATTAAAAGAAAATTATCAGAGTTAGCGCATTTTCAAAATCCAAAAAAAAACAACTAAAATGAACATTTTACGCCAAACAATGCATGAAATGAAAAAAACCTTTGCTTTTCGAAAGCCCTACAAGATTATAATTACTTTCTCAATTTGGTCGAAAAGTTGAAAATTTTAAATTTGATTGTACCAAAAATTTTTGAAACCACATTTTTTCAAGATTTCAAAATTCTATAAACAGTTATTTATAGTACTCAGAAATTGAAACAATTTATTCTCATGAATTTTGTCTATCAAAAGAAAATGAGCAAAGTTAGCGCATTTTCAAAATAAAAAAAAACTATAATGAACATTTTAAGCCAAAGAACGCATGATATAAAAAAAAGTCAGGAAAAGGAAAAAGTTGCTTTTTGAAAGACCTACAAGATGATCATAAGAAAATTTTCAATTTGGTTGAAAAGTTGAACATTCCAAATTTGATCGTACCAGAAATAATGAAAAATCAAAAAATTCCATTTTTTGTTTAAACTATGCAAGATACGAAAAAAATGAAAAAGCTTAAATTGCGTGCCCTAGAAAGAACTAGAAATTTATAATGAATCACTTTACGACACGAGCTAAGAAAAAAATGAGACAAAACTTGTTCATCCAAAAAAGAGCTATAATTCTTGATAGGATACGTAGTTTTTGCTTTAGTCGCAAAAAATAACATTCAAAATAAAAGTATTAAATTTTTTTGAAAAAACGACACAAGGTATAAACTAAAATTAACAGACAAAATTTGTTCGCCTAATAAGATCTATAAATTTAATATCAACCATTTTCCGATGGGACGAGTAAACTTTCTTTCAATCGTAAAAAATAATATTAAAACTAAAAAATTAAATTTTTTGAAAAAGCACAGAAAAGGCGAAAGGGGGCATGGGATCCTATATAGGACCCTATATGGGTTCCTGTATTAGACCCTATGCAGATGCGCAGTGGTTTCTATTTAATCGTAAGAAAACATGATTAAAAATAAAAAAATTAGAAAAACAAGGAAATAAGAATTAGTATGATTAAATTCTTATGTATATTATGAATTGTAATGATATACATTTATTGAAATGAAACATGTTTTAGCGCAACTTAGAATGCAATTTAAAACAAAATAAGAAACAAGTATAAAAATAATCAGGATAAATACAATTTGCTCTTTATTTTGCAATTTTTTTAATAAGCAATCCCAGGCAGAGTTACATAAAAAATTTATTATAATTGATATAAAAGTGTTATGTATAATGTAGAATAGTTGACATGTTGGACAAGATCGAGTGCGAAACACGAGATACGTGATGAGAATCTGTTCGTGAAAGCTGAAAGAGGTTTAACAAAAGAGAGTTCAAAATCACGAAAATTACAGTTGTGGGTCCGTTGATCTATGATTTTAAAAGGTCTGTGCACGAATGCTTGGAGAAATGCCAAGACAAAGCGCGGAGTGCGATTGCCATCAGTCGCGTACCGTAGGTGTGCTCAAACTCTCGAGTTAAGCTTTTTTAACGAAAGAGAATTCACAATAACCAAGTTCCAGTGGTGGATGTTTTAAGTCTTAATTTTGAAAGGTTTGCGCAAGAATGTACGAAAATATAATAACTGAGCGCGTAGCGCGAGGTAAATACATAATTGAGCGCGAAGCGCGAGATAAATGTACAATCAAGCTCAAAGCGTGAGATTGATAATTTTGGAAAGAAAAACTTTTGTATTATTATTTTTTTTCGTAGCTTGTGTCGTTTGTCCAAAAATTTATTTATTTTATTTTTAATGTTGTTTTTTATGAATAAAAGGAAAACTACTGGTCCTATAAAAAGGTGACTTACAATAAATTTGTAGATATTTTTTGTGGGCACAATTTATATTGTTTTATTTTTTGTCGTATCTTGTATAGTTTGACAAAGAAGGGTAGGGTTAAATTTTACAAAAATTTAATACCTTCTCAGATGAGAATGTAAAAATTCAGAGTCACGCAGGAGTTTCAGAAAAATTATTTAAAAAATTCATATTCAGTATTTGTATTTAATAATAAATTTATTAGTTCCTAAGGATTAACAAAGGCAATCCAATATAAACAATAATTAGAAACAATAATCAAAAATTTATTTAACAATATGAATCAAATTAGCAAACTTCGTATATTTCTTCGCCAAGGACATTTCCAGCTGGCCCATAATTGCAAACTAAATAAACTTTGTTTAATCCTCCTTCACTGTACTTGACCACACCACAACCTACGTAAAGGCTCTTGGCCCAAACCAACTGTGTATAGTGACCAACTGCTGGATTGAAGCTGAAATTAAATTATAAAAATAAATAATTTGAGAAATAGTAATAATAATAGTAATAATAATAATAAAATAATAACTCGGTGGCTCAGTTGGTCAGACACTCGGACTTCACCTCAGAGGTCCGAAGTTCGATCCCTGAGCCGGTACCTCTAGAAATTTTTCAATGTACCTTTACCGAGGTTCTGGTGGTTTGGAACCCACCATAAGCTGCAGGTCCCCCCATCTTGTACTTGACTGCAACCCAGTCCGTCAATGATGGGGTAAAACCAGGCTTTGTCCAATATGCCTGGGCAGACTACTCTCATCAGTTCACTTGATTCCATTATAAAAATGCGTCCGTGACTGATTATATATACCGGGACAGCCCCGTGCAAAAATGATCAAATAAAAATCCAACTCTAACCAAAAATGCTTTCGACATATTGGGCAGTATAAGCCTGTGACAACATTTCGCCACAGAAATGTTTTTTTTTTATAATAATAATATGAACCTCAGTGGCTCAGTTGGTTAGGCACTCGGACTTCACCTCAGAGGTCCGGGGTTCGATCCCTGAGCCGGTACCTCTAGAAATTTTTCAATGTATCTTTACTGAGATGCTGCTGGTTCAGAACCCACCTTAAGCTGTAGGTCCCCCCATCGTGTACTTGACTGCAACCAAGTCCGTGAATGATGGGGTAAAACCAGGCTTTGTCCAATATGTCTGGGCAGACTACTCTCATCAGATCACTTGATTCCATTATAAAAATGCGTCCGTGACTGATGATATATACCGGGACAGCTCCGTGCAAAAATGATCAAATAAAAATTCATTTCTAACCAAAAACGCCTCCGAAATGTTGGACAGTATAAGCCTGTGACAACATTTCAACACAGAAATGTTTAATAATAACCCTACCGAAGGTGTTCCGCGTTGATGTCGCGGTAGGGCTTGAGCTCTCCTCTCATGACTTTGACGGCAATGTTGGAGGTAGCATTGCTAAAACCCATCAATGAAAAATGGAGAATATATTAAATATTTTGAAACACTTGTCGCTTCCCGAGGATCGTCGGGGCGCCCCTGGAGCCACCGCATGTGGGACGGTGGCGATGGTGAGCTGCGAGATGGTCAGGCAGATCTCACTAATCAAACAGCTGACCAGCAAGAACATCTGCGATGAACGGTAAGCAGTGGAACATCAATTGTGCCTGCTGAGGATACTTTGGCTAGCACTAGCTGTTTACAGCCAACCACCTCGACAGAAATACCGTGGGAGAGCATCAATTGGGATACCACAATGAAAGAGGAATTGGTGCGTCTCTATTATGAAAGAGCAAAGTTTGAAACAAACAAGGAAAAAGGATACAATTTAAGAACAAAATTTGCTGCAAAGTATCCTAATATACTAAAGGTCGCACTAATAGATCTTATCGCTAAGGTGAAAGACATCAAGACTAATCTACATGTTACAGAAAACCGAGCAATGGAGATTAAACAACAGGTTGGTTTGGCGTGGAAAAACGACGGCAATGAACATCAGTTAGAGAAAGCCGCGACAAACGGTCAAGCAGGAGCAATTGATATTCTTCCTCAACCTATTGATGATCCAACACCACCACATCCTCCAGAGGTGGATGACCTTATACAACCGGAGGCAGAAGTAGAGGTTCAGCAACCAAAAAAGCGACGAAAATGGACATACCATATGAACAGAGATGTTATGCGCCTTTATTTTTTGGCACAGAAATGTGGGGAAAGTGTGAGGAAAGAACATCATAGACTCTTTTTACTTAAATACCCAGAGCTAGCCACAAAAATAAATGAGCAGAATCTGGCAGACCAAAAACGCTCAATATCTGTAAACAGACTGCTTTCGGCTGTTGAAATAGCTGCTATCAAAATGGAAGTGGAACGGCAGCTTCCTATTGATGAGCTCGCCTTGGAAGATGTGGACAACGAAGACTTGATTGATGCTGAAGGCATAGGTGCTAGGGATAATGAACATCATGCACCGGATCTATTAGAACCACATCAGGATATTTCTAACGATGATGTAGATAGGGAAATCTCAGAAGAACTACAGCACCTGGAAAGGAATTTTGGTCATGCTTTACTAGAGTTCAGATATGTGGAACCAACACTGAGACATTCTCTGCCCAAAATGAACATTACAAATCATATGCGTACACTAATAGCACATCTCGACAGTAAGGTTTTACCTACGTATTTGAACGTAGCACAAAATGCGTTAGAGGTGCAAACTCTTGTATATTGTGCAGCAGTAGCAAACGTTAGAACGTTGGGCCGAAAAACTAGGCCTGCAAATACAGTTTTTGTTCCAGCAAGAGATCGAGATACACCATGGAAGATCAGCTTGGATATGGATGTCAGCGAAGTAAGGTGCAAATTGGGTCGATTAACTCAATATAAAAAAGGAAAGAGAACCAAAAAGCTGATGAACCATGTTACTAAAATCATCCACCCAGAGCACATCGAGACAGTAACACCAGCAATATTGGATGAAATTTTAGACTCTGAACGACAGAGACTTGATGTTCTTACTGCCAGACTGCGTCGGTACAAGAAAAGTAATGCACGAAGGCAATAAAACCAAAACTTTTAGACAGATGAAAGAATGTTTTATCGTGAACTGAGAATAAAGCCAAATAACCACCAAGGCATCGAAGTCCCTCAATTGGAAGATGTGACTAACTACTGGTCGGGCGTTTGGGGAAAAATGAGCAGATGCAATTTGGACACTGCGTGGTTCAAACTGGAGGAAGCAAGGGCAAGCAATAGCCCAGAAATGCATCTGACAAACATCACAGCTTTGGACGTTTCAGTTGTCTTGAAGAGGGCAAGTAATTGGAAAGCTCCAGGTCCGGACATGGTGCGCAACTTCTGGTAGAAGTACCTGACGAATCTGCATCTTGCGTTGGCAAGATGTTTTCAGAAGGTCATTGAGCACCCAGATTTGATGCCAGGTTTTATGCTCCAAGGTACTACGTATATGATACTAAAAAAACCAGACGCTTAAAAACCATCTGACTTTCGACCGATAGCCTGTCTTCTAACAATTTATAAATGTCTTACAGCTATCATTGCGAATAAGGTATATTCTCATTGTGACAAGAAGGACATTCTTACAGAAAAACAAAAAGGATGTTGTAAAAACTCACGAAGCTGTAAAGATCTAGTCACTATAGACGCTGTTGCCATGACTCAAGCTCGTAAGTATCAAAGGAACTTACACATGGCATACATTGACTACAAGCAAGCGTTTCCTTCCGTTCCGCATGACTATTTGCTTGAAGTCTTAAAACTTTACAAAATCTGTCCGCGCATTATTGACTTTCTAAGCCATGCGATGAGGCTCTGGGGTACAAGAATCAAGTATTTTGATCATTGACAACCAAGGATAACTGGATCAATACGCTTTACGACGGGTATATGTCAAGGAGACTCCTTCAGCGCACTATGGTTCTATTTAGCATTGAATCCATTGAGCAAAACACTAAACAGCATGTCACATGGGTTCCGAATTCATGATAATGAGGATGGTCATCAAGTGACCCATCTTCTTTACATGGATGACCTAAAGCTGTACGCTAGTTCAGGCCAGAAACTGTAGCAAGTGATTGATGTCACAAAGCAGTTTTCCAATGATATCCACATGGAGTTCGGACTAGGTAAATGCAGAACAGTGCATTTAATCAGAGGGGAATTAGGGACCGCAGAGTTAGAGAACGAGTTCGTAAATGACATTGAGGCAATGGCTGCAGGCAAATGATATAAATATGTGAGTATTCTTGAATCTAAGGGTATTCAACATACGATAGTTAAGACAAGCCTAATGACTGCCTTTACTACGAGACTCAGATTAATTATGAAGAGTTTTCTCAACTCGGCAAACAAAATCAGGGCGATCAACACATATGCTATACCTGTCCTCGCGTACTCCTTCGGGCTCATAAAATGGTCTAACACTGACCTTGAAAAGTTAAACAGAATTGTTCGCCTAGAAATGACGAAGCACCGAATGCACCACAGAAATTCAACGATTGAAAGGGTAGTTCTACCACGACATTTAGGGGGTAGGGGCGTTGTAGATGTCAAAAAACTGTGTGAGTCACAAGTTATACAGTTACGAAACTATTTTAACAGCAAACGAAATGTTGCGCTTTACAGAACCATCTGTCTAGCGGATCTTGAATACACGCCCTTAAATTTGTTTTTAGATGGGGCCTTGAATATCAGGGCAGAAACCATAGAGGAATTAGAAATACAACGGAGGCAGAAAGCCATCCATGGCGAGCACCCCAACACGTTAGATCAAAGTGAAGTGGATAGTGAGGCATCTAATATTTGGCTAAGAAAGGGTGTTCTGTATCCAAAGACGGAAGGATTCGTTATTGCAATACAGGACAAGGTTATCAGCACCAGGAATTATGGCAAACACGTATTACGAGGGTAGTTCAATAAGTCTTTAGAATGACCAACAGATGGCGCGCGAATCGCTCTAAATCATCTGTTTTCAGTCAGCACCACTCCCGACTAGATATATGGTGCAGTCACAGTCCACATCTTC
>NC_046660.1:58516611-58523601 GCF_010883055.1 Belonocnema kinseyi
GTATAGAGCTCCAAGGAGATTAGGTTGAAAAATAAAAAAAAATTTACCCAAAAAAAATTGTTTTTATACTTCATTCTAAGGACTTATTGAACTACCCTCGTACATCAAGACGTGGTTGACCGGTGCCGATTATGTGGAGATACTAACGAATCCATCGAGCACATTATTGATGGCTGTCGCGTAATAGCTCAGCGAGAATATACGCACAGACATAATGATATAGCGGGCATTATACATCAACAACTTGCCCTAAACCCAGGACTCTTAAAAGAATGGGTGCCCTTCTATAGATACATTCCAATGCCCGTTTTAGAAAGCGAAGATTACATCTTATATTGGGATGTTACTATCCAAACGGATCATTACATCCGGGCCAATCGACCTGACATCGTAATGCGAGAAAAAAAAGGTGCAAGAGTCTACATCATCGACATTGCTTGTCCGCTTAACCGAAATTTGCAGTCAACCTATACAACCAAGATCCACAAGTATAGCGAGTTAAGGCATAAAGTAAATACCATATGGAGGAATGTGAATCATGCATCCATTCATCCCATTGTGATTTCCGCTACAGGCAATGTGCACGCAAGATGCACTGAACATCTTGAAAATTTAGGAGTCAGTAGGGTATTAGCAGCAGCTCAGAAAGGGGTTTTATTAAATACCTGTCGCATTGTAAGAAACTTTCTTGATCATCAGGAAGCGAGCGACTAAAAACCCGTGGAGTGGCAGATGGTAGCTCTGAGAAAGCATCCAGAGGTGACTGTTGTCACCTCTAAAGCTCGTGTCCGCTCGTAATTGTATACCTACAACATCATCGCCGGAGGTTTCAACCATCGTATTAAATTATTTGAATTAAGTTATAACATTCTAATCTCATCAGTCACTTGACTTAGTCCGTGGCTATGATGTATCACCGGGTTTACCCAAGTAAAAGTATGAGAAAAACACACAATAATAATAAGAGTCCTCGGTGGCTCAGTTGGTTGGACACTCAAACTTCACCTCAGAGGTTCGGGGTTCGATCCCTGAGCCGGTACCTCTAGAAATTTTTTACCTTTACCGAGGTTCTGGTGGTTCGGAACCCACCTTAAGCTGTAGTCCAATATGTCTGGGCAGACTGTTCTCATCAGATCACTTGATTGCATTATAAAAATGCGTCCGTCACCGATGATATATACCGGGACAGCCCCGTGCAAAAAAGATCAAATAAAAAATCCAACTCTAACCAAAAAAGCCTTCGACATGTTGGGCAGTGTAAGCCTGTGATAACATTTCACCACAGAAATGTTTTTTTATAATAATAATAATTTAATTTAAAAATTTTGAATGAAATTAAAATTAAATTGAAAATCCTATTTAACGTCCAATAAGCAAGTTCATGTGCAGGGTTCCTGAAAATAAAACCAAGAATCTGACGACCAAATTTAAACAACCACCATAAAATTTTCCTATTGCAATCTGGAAAAAATAATTTTTTTTCCATAAACGAGAAAACAAAAAAATGCTTCTTTTGGAAAAAAATAAAAAAGAGGGGAAGAAATGAAAAACATTTCTTGCCTCTTCTTTTCTCTAAAAGCAGAATTGTTTTCTTTTTTAGAAAAAAAGAAATTTTTTATTTTCTTCAGATTGCATATAGGAACATTTTCGCTGAGAAAGAAAAGAAAAAATGCTTTTTTCGGACCAAAATGAAAAAGTGAGGAAAAAATGAAAAAAATTTCTTTCCTCTTTTTTTTTTGTCCGAAAGAAGATTTTTTTTTATTTTTTGAAAAAAGACATTTTTTATTTTTTTAGATTGCAATAGGAAAATTTTGTGGTAGTTGTCCAAATTTTATCGTTAGATTCTTGCTTTAATTTTAAGGAATTCGGCACATTATTTAGATATTATGAAAAATTTAAACATATATTTCATTGAAATTTTTTACCAACGACTTTTGCACGAGGAGAATTAGCTAAAAGAATTAAAGCAGGGAGTCCGAGAAGTTAATTTACAAAGTTCATTGATTTCTTTAACGAAATACTTCAATTTTAAACAAAATAATTAAGTTTTTAACATAATAGTCGAATTTTCAACCTAAATAGAGAAATCCCCAACAAAAAAGTGTCATAGTTTATATTTAAATCGAAAAAGACAAATTTTCCAATTTTTGACTTAAAAAATAAATTTTTATGTAGATTGTGAAAACTTCAAGCCAAAAATATGTTTTTTTAGAAGAAAATAAGTTTCCACTAAACTGATGCAGTTGTATCCCACAAACATGGAATTTCAGACCAAGAAAATTTTTTTTACCAGAAAAGGAGAACTTTAAAATAAATATGTTTAATCTTTAAAAATGAGAAAGTTACATTTTCAGTTAAAATATTAATTTTTAACAAAAAAAACGCTTTTAGGCTAAACAGTTACACTTTCAACCAAAGACATTAGTTTTCTGTCAAACAAGTAAAATTTTCACAATGTGGTTTAATTTTCACCCAAGTATTTTAATTTTCAATTGAAAAGATTATTTTCTAACAAAATAGTTAAACTTTCAACCCGATGGAGGAATTTTTAACTGAAAATATCAATCTTTAACAAAAAAATGAATTCTTAACAAAGTGATGGAACCAACTTCTTCAAAGAAAGAATTTGAATACACAAGCAAAGAACAATAATTTTAACCAAAAACATGAATTTTCATTTAAAACATTATCTCTAGTAAAACAAATGAATTTTTAACTAAAAAGTAAATTTCCAAAAAATAATTGGATTTTCGGTTAAAAAAGATTTCAGTAAAATTTTCATAATCAAAATCAGAATTTTGAAACAAGGAATAAGTCATTACGAAAAAAATGAATTTTCAATCCAAAAAGAATAATGTTTGTTTAACCAAAAATATGAGTATTTAACAACATATTTTAATTGTCCACCAAAAAGTTGCATTTTTTCTAAGAAAGATGAAATTTGTCCTAAAACAGATGAATTTTTAATAATAATAAAAAAAGAAACAAATTTGTTGTAGTCTGAATATTCATTTATAAAAGATTTCAGTTCATTTTTCAATACCAAAATATTAATTTTTAACAAAAGGTTACGTTTTCAATAAAACAATAGAATTTTTAACCAAACAGTATAACTTTTCAACAAAATAGTTTAATTTTCAACCAAACAGTTGCATTTTTGTCTATAAGAAAGACGAAATTATTCTTAAAAACAGATAAATTTTTATTTGCAAAATTTTCCTTAAATAATTGAATTATCACCCAGAAAAGATTTCAGTTCTCTTTTTAGCAAAAAAATATTAGATTCAGACAAAAAGTGCATTTTTTATGAAATAGTTCAATTCTTTACAAAACAGCAGAATTTTCATATGGAAAGCATGATTTTTTCAAAAAATTGTCGAATTTCCAACCAAGTAGCTGCATTTATTTTCAAGAAATATATCACAGAAATAAGAATTGTATACAATAAGTTAATTTTCTGCTAAATAGTGGACTTTTAAACCAAAAAGTATTACTTTGATAGTTTTTTAATAGTCGCATTTTTGTCCAAGAAAAATGAAAATTCTACTGAAACAGGTAAATTTTTAAATAAACAAGATAAATTTAAAAAAAGGAGCTGAATTTTCATCTAAAAAAATTTTCATTAATTTTTCACCATAAATATACGAATTTTAAACAAAAAAGTAAATTTTGTAGGAGATAGTTGAATTTCTAACAAAACGGTTGCATTTTCATCCAACAAAGATCAGCAACAAAAGATGAATTTTAAACAAAATAATAATCTTCTACAGAAAGACCTGAATATTTAACCCAAAAAGATAAATTTTTAACAAACCCGTTAAATTTGCTACAAAAAGGGATGTCTCTTCAAGAAAATTGTTAAATTTTCAACAAAACAATAAAATTTGTAATTAAAAAGAAAATTTTTCGGAGAAAATGTTTGCGATTTTAAAAAAATTACGTACATGAGCGTACCGAAACAAATCATAACAAAATGTTTTGACAAAATATTAAACAACACCATTTTTTTGGTCTGGGTTTGTACCAGAAACGTCTCTGCTTCAAAAACAGGTGCGTTACGAATTTCTTTCTTTTTTTTGTTAAAACTTAAAGACTAGGACCGTATTCTTCAAATTTGAATTATCAGTTACCTATATTCCGAAACATCTTGTCCGTTGAATAATTTGACTTCGTCATACCACATCTGCACAAGCCTTGTTAAGTCAGGAGAAAAATTTGGTTCGGTAGATGCAATAGAGGCGATGTTTTGACCAACTGGGAATCTCTCTAAAAAAAAATTTATTTTTGTTATCGCAAAAATGCTATATTCCAATAATAAATTTTTGTATTATTTGTTTTTAGTCTCTGGACACTTTCTCTATCAAAAGATACATACCAACATCTCGACATTTATCATGTTCGAATTTACAGGTATCAGCTAATGTTTGTGCTATTATTGCAAGTTCATTGTCCCATGCCTACAAGCAAAAACAAACAAAAAAACTAGAAAAAATAAATAATTGAATTAAATTTTGCAAAGCGAAATATTATTATTAACAACGATTTTCTTATTTGCTTGAAACCAGACTTACAAGATCGGGCATGAATTTTGTAGGTGGTTGTGGACCTGGACTTCCTTGAGTTTCCATTCCAGCAGCTACTCTTCTTCTCAGTTCATTGTGATGAGACAAAATAGCCTGCTTTTCTTGACCAGTTAATCCAAAACCGTATGCTGGACATAGAGGTACAGGAATCTGTATTTTAAAAAAAAATTCTCATTACATGATTGAACTTAGTTCAAGGTCAGTTAAATCCTCAAACTGAGGATAAATTAATACATCTTCATGGTACTGCAAATTATTAATACTTTCAAGACAATTAAGTTTTACAAAACTAAATTTACATTTTTCCAAAACGTTGTTAATATGAAAATGCACAATTGAATCGTTTCATAATTAAAAAAAAAAACTTGCCTGGAAAAGACACATAGTATGAGTTCCTGCTATGCATGTGCGAATATTGCAGTAATCAGAGGCATCGGAGAATTTTAATACTGCCAGGATCAAAACAGAAAAAATACTACAGACCACAACCATTTTAAATGTATTCTGTACGTAATTTTATTTCCACAATTCGGAAAAATTGTTAAAGATGAAGCTGCTGAATTTACTTGCCTTTTTATACCATTCATTTCCATATAAATTTCTACACAACAGCTTGATTTTTATGTGCACAAATGAAGAAACATTTATTTTGACTTTCAGTTTTTCTTATTCGGTGTCAAACCTTTGTATATTTTTGTACTGAAACGAAAATCTGCCAGATGTTACCCTACTTTCGCAACTATTGACAGCATTGATCAATGTTCAGGTTATTAATTGTAATTTGAGATGCATAATTACACAACCCTTTTTTATGATAAAACATATCACAATTCATAATTTTCATACATCCTCTTGAGCTACTGTGTATAATAATTTTTATAGAAAACAAGGATTATTTATTGCGTCTGCTCTGAATATTTGTACAACGTTCAGATCATATGTGAGGCATTTCGGAAATGTGTTTTGAGTTTATTTTATGGAATATGGTACGGGCAAATAAGGATGATATATTGTTTCGTAAGTTTGAAAGACATGCAGGTGTTCATTTCCTTACATATGCCTTTCCAGACATTTTCCACTTTTCTTTTAGATAATAACATTTTTCTAAAGTCATCTTAGTAAAGCAATTATCTCATTTGAAAATTGAGTAAACTTTAAAAATTTTAGAACACTTTGCTCAAAAATTATAAATAAAAAAGTATACAGAATATCTTCTCAAGCATCTTGCCCAAAACTAGAATTTTAAAATAAAAGTAGATACGCTCTCGCGCTTCCCGCTCGTTTTCGAACGTTTAATGTGTACACTTTAACTACGCTTTTTCAAAAATTATAAATATTATACCTCAAATCGAAAACTGTGATTTAAACTTTTGAGCAATTGCAGTCGTACATCGGAACTAAAGAATCTTTTGATTTGTTTTTGAATGAGGTTTTTAAAGCACCTATGGCTTTGACGATTACAGTATCATTTAGAAAGTCGCCCTTTGTGCTCGATAATTTTTGTCCAATTTCAAAACTTCAGCCAGAAAGTTTTTTAATCTTGATCAATTCTATTAAAAACAAAGCTTTAAACAAACGCTTCTTAAAACAGAAATAGCATATTTTTGAAAATTATCTAACTTTTTGAAAATGATCCAGTTTTTAGAATTTTTGTCTAATTAATAAATTTCATGAAAAAAGTTTCAAAATACAAATATTTTATATTTAGTAAAAATTTGTATTGATATTTAGCCTTCATTTTGGGAACCTTAAGAATTGTATCAAAGGCTGACTCGATTGGATAAATCCTTTAAAAGTTCGCGTGGCTACAAAATTCAGGTAACCATACACACCGACAGTCATAGACAGAGAGACATACACCGACAAAATTTTATAATTTTCGGACTCAAAAATGAAAATGTAAAAATTTGTAAATAACATTGAAACCATTTTTTCAAATATTTGAAATATACAGATAAGAAAGATAAAAAACAAGACTGGAACTCAATATCTTAGAGTTAAGTTTTATTTATCTGCTACATATAATTGGGTGGAAAGTTGTTTTTTGTGAAAACAGATTGTTTGAAAAATAACAACAACATATTTAATGAAAAAATAAATAATAAAAAATTAAATTAAATTACAGATCTTCACTGAAAAAATAATCTGTAAACGTTTTTTTGATTACAATGTTTTTTAAAATAAAATAAACAATTCGTGAAGAAACTTTTTCTACTACATTGTTATTGTTTTCTCATCAATTTCACTTCACCAGAATAAAATAATGTTTTGAAAATACTTCAAGATTTATCAATATTTATTAATAAACTAAAATAAAATTTAAATTTAAGTAATTTTATAATTTCACAACTGCCACATTAATCCATGTACGCTCAATGCGTGCACTTTTAACAAAAAAATTTCACAT
>NC_046660.1:58523701-58541094 GCF_010883055.1 Belonocnema kinseyi
GTAGAAATTTGGATTAAAATTTCTAAAATTATGAAATTTTTTTTTACTTTTTTTTTAAATTTTCAAAATGTTGAAGAGTGTATAAATTATTTAAGTTTTATCGCAATTAAATATGTCATTCGGATACTTTTTTCCGTGTACCAGAAACTTGGACAACGATTTCTAAAACACATAACATTTTTTTTTTGATTTTGAGAAAGCTCTAACTTTCTGAATTTTGGTTAAATAGAAAATTTGAACTGAAATAATTTATAAATACATTTGATATCTAGTGAATAATTCCAATGAAATTTCCAAATCTATCAGAAAAACATATTTTTTTCTATTTTTCAGAACATTTAAAAAAATTTTAAACTTATATAACTTTTTTAAGTTTGATCAAAATTAAACATTTCAATAATTTTCAAGTATTTTTCGCATCTATAAGGAACTTCAACAAAAATGCCTAAAATAAAAAAAATTAATTTTAAAAATACTATAAATTTTTTTATTTTCTTGGGAAATATCTGGTTAACAAACTTAATATTTATTTTGAAAACATCCTACAGGATTATCGTAACTATTTTTTAAATATTTTTGGGGAATCAAAAATTCAAATTTTGATTACACATAAAATAAACAAAAACCAAAAATTCAACTTTTCGATGAATTTATGCAAGATACTTTACAAAATAATAATGCGAAAATTGTTCGCCCAAAAAAGAGCTATAAATGTCTCAGAAATAATTTTTTGATAAGATTCGTCATTTTTATTTTATTTATAAAAAACCAACATTAAAAATAAAAAATTACATTTTTGGACAGATGATGCAATGTATAAGAAACAGAATAGACGAAAGTTGTTCACCTAACATCGATTAAAAAGATTTTTATTAAGAATTTTTAGATAAGATAAGTAGATTTTTTTAAATCGTAAATAATGAGATTAAAAATTAAAAGATTAAATTTTCGGAAAAGCAAAACCAAAGACGCAAAAAATGAAATAAACCGGTTGTTAAACCAAAAATTATTTACAGATTTACTATACACTCTTGTTATAAAAATATATTAAAAATAAAAAAATAAAAATTTTGGAAAAAGGGCAAAGGCTACAATAACATTTTACTTAACAAAATTTTTCGTTTAAATTATATCTACAAATTTTCAGAAGTGCCTTGCGTTAGGATGCGCAGTTTTAGCTTAAATCGTAAAAAATAAAAATAAAATTCATTGCAAAAGGACGGAAGTTCTAATTAAATCTTTGGTAACAAAATTTTTCCAATGGGAAAGAAAAATACTTTTGTTGCATCACCAATGCATATTATGAATTTTAATAATATAAATTTATTGAAATGATATACATTTTCCAGGACAGCTGAGAATAAAATTTAATGCAAAATAAGAAAAAAAATATTATTGTGACGAGAATGTGTTCGTCAAAGCCGATTGAGATTTAACAAAAGAGAATTCACAATAAGCAAATTACAGTTGTCCATGCGTTGACACTTGATTTCAAAAGGCCTGGGTTTTCAAAATAAAACGAAAGGTCAACAATAAATCCTAAAGAATAATGTAACAACAAAAATATTATAGTCTTCTTCAAAACTAAATTCTTACTGAAGACTTTTCTCTGTATTTTGCATCGTTCGCCTTAAAATTTGAATTTTAGATTTTTTATAGTTCTTTCAATATATAATACCGAAATGAAAATAACCTATGAAAAATTGTTTAAAGAAATTCCTTAGGGTTTTTTAAACGCTAAACTTCCCATTTGGAATTTTTGTCCGTATCTTACGTAATTTGGAACAAAATTTGATTTTTGTATTTTGCTTATAATATCTTTGTTAAATAAATAAAAAATTAGAAGTCTGGTCAATAAATGGTTAAAGAAAAATTGCAGACATCTTGGAAATTTACAAATCTATTCTTAAACTTTCTTTAAGTATTTGTCGCCGTTTCGTGTTTCATTGGAATAATCGATTTTTGCATAGAATTTTCCATGAAAAAAAAAATAGAAAATAGTTCGTCAAAGAAATCTTGTTAACGAACTCGTTATTTTATTTTTGATCCAAATAAAAACTACCTAAGCCGGAAACTGGTTTCAACCAGTCAGATTTGACTTGTTTATTTTAAGAGAGTGCTCTTTCTATTGCTGATTACAGGGACACACTTTTTTCAAATTTAATGTATGGTTTTTGACCATGACATTAGGTTTTCAGCCCATTGTGGACCTCAAGAATAAAATTTTCCATTTGTAACAAAAGAATAAGTAGAGCTTTCGTCGCTTGGCTTCGTATGACTTACGCAAAAAATTTCAGTGTTAGATAAGGGGAACAGTCAATAATTTAAATTAGCCGTAAGGTTTTGTTGTTTGTGTTAATATGCATACACTTTTTTTTAAATCACTGTCTCAAAGTTTCCAGAGTATTTCTTAATCTTGATTCATTAGAGACACTTTATTTGGTCATTTGTTTTACTTTAATTTGAATTAAGATAAATGATCATTTGTTTTAAAAATTTACTTTCTTGAATTCTTTCCCCAATCGATTTTCTTCGTGTGAATAGAAAAATAAAAAAATATTTGAATGTGAGGAAGGTTGCACCAGCCCCCCTACTCTAAATTTTCGGGTTTGCTATAGCCTACCGATTTGCGCCGAAAATGCCTGTTGAAACACGCGCGATGGGGGGGGGGGGGGGGGGGGGGGGGGTTGCTCACTGCCCTCAATTTGAAAAAGCAAAGTTAACATTGCATGTCCTCGAAGATCTCCAAATGCGCTAATATGCGCCGTCAAAAAAAAATTTGCTCCACGTTAATAACCGAGTTATCAGAGAATAGAAGGGGGGAGGGCGATTTTGATAAAATAATAACATTTTTATAAATTCATCATAGATATCCGTCATTACTTCCAAATGCGCTTAAATGCACAACCACTAGAAAATTTTGCGCTAGCTAATTAAAAAAAAGATCATCATTGGCGGGGGGCAGAGTGACGCAGGTGTTTAATCTTCGATATTGATATGGCATATAAAATTGCGCCGCAAAAATGTTTTGCAAAATTTAAAAACTGTCTACGGTACCAAGGTTTTAACAGTCTACAAAGTGATAACCAACAAGAAAAAAATTTAATAATAAAAATTTCTGCAGCCCACCTAGAAGAACCTTGGATTTGCTTATTTGCGCAAAAAAAATTTTCTGAGTATCGCAAAAATTACCCAAGATATGGAGATCATAACATTTTGCAGAGCGGTAGCCAAGAAAATAAAATATATTTAATCAGCCGTGATAAAGGGGCTTTTTTTGCTTTCAAATGCGTTCATTTGCGCGATTTAAATTTTCCGAATATTTGGAATGTTGCCTCAGATATAGAGGTCATAAAATTTTGCAGAGTGATGACCAATAAAATAAAAAGTTTTTAATTTACACCACTTACAAGCGTGTTCATTATAGTTCTTTGTAAGTTTTGATACTGACGCATATGAGCGCTATAACCAATAATTCCATAGCCACAATTTTATATCACTGTCGAACATTTAAATCTTACGCCACGCTGCCCCCCCCCCCAAATAGTATGTTTGCTGATTAGCTAGCGCACATTTTATTAAAAGTAGTGCATTTGAGCGTATTTAAAGATGTGACTGATAGCTATGATGAATTGAAAAATATGATATTATTTTACAAAAATCGCGCCAGCCCAACATGATACATTCATAAGCAATTCGGTTATCAATTTAGCGCAAATTTTTTCTTTCTTTAAGGTCATGAAATTCAAACCTTAATTTTAAGAATTAGGGGGAGGGGGGCTAGCGGGTCCTCCCCCCAAGAAAAACCTGATATAACTTCTACAGGTTTGTGGTACAACATTTGTAATTGCGCCGTAAATGTGTTCAGTATTTTTGGCGCAATTCGGTAAGGTAGAGAAAATCTGAATATATAACAAAAGAGGAGCATTTTTAAGAAAAAATCAAATATTAAAATTCTTGAATTGTCAACAAAATAAGAAAATTATGGACAGATGGTTTAATTTTCAACATTTTTGGTAGAGAAAATTAATTTTTGATTTACGAACAAATAATTGCATTTTTACCTGGAAATGTAGACTTTTAAGAAAACATCTAATTTTCAACTAAAATCGATTGATTTTCAACGAAACAGTTGCATTTGTAATAAAAAAAGTAAAAAAATTTCAAAAACACAATTAAAGTTTTAACAAACAATGATGACTTTTTAACAGAATTGTTCACTTTTCTACCAAATAATTTAGTTTTAAACAAAAGAATGCATTTTTTACAAAAAGGTCAATTTCTAACACAAATTTAAAATCAGAGTTTCCAAACGAAAAGAATAAATGTGCATAACAAAAATTTTAATTTCCTTATGTGATTTTTAATTAATATATTTCGCATTCAAGCGAAGAAACGAGAAAATGTCAAAAAAAACCTAAGGTAATTTTTGGATGACTCCATTTTTCTCTATTCATTCATTATTATTTCTTAAATTTATAATTATTACATTTAATATTAATGCTAATATTAGTAGGTACTACCAATCATCTTATAGAAAAATTACAAATGCTACGGTAACAATTATCAATAAATTAAAACAATTTTTTTATATTCAATGTACTAGGTGCTATATTTAGAACTAGACTTCGTTTACAATGAATTATTTTCAATCAAGTCTGTTTAACTTTCGTTTTTTACTTATTTGCATTATGTATTTTACATATAGTGCCTTAAATTGACGTATTTTAATAAACTGTTAATCTGGGTATTAGCAAAAAAAGCGACAAGATAACGCCATAATTAACCCCGCAATCTGTAGACCTGCCTGCGTTCGAATCCCAGTGAAGCAAGAGAGAATTTTTTTTACAAATTTGGATTTTATCAGTTAAGTCTTACTGTCTCTGTCGAGTTTGAATAAATATTTTAATTATATCAAGGTCTTAATTAATTAAAATTAGGAAAAATAAATTGTATAAAAACTTGGTATTATTTTTAGTAATATTCTATTTGAATAATGTTAGAAAGTTTCTATTTCTTCTGAAATTTTAAATTTTTTGTCGAATTTTATTTTATGCTTAGAGAATCAATAATGTAGTTTAACAACAATAATGATTTGAAAAAATTATTAATGTTGATAACTATCTTCTCTTATAAAAGTGCTAGATCAAGGATTCCTCTGAAATTTTTTTATTTTGCTTCCAGTTTTTAATTAGTAATGTAAAAGATCATGCATAAAGTTATCCAATTCAATAATAGGACATAGAAAAAATAATACCGAAAAGAATATTTAAAACTTACCAGATAACAGTAGAAATTGTTTAAAGAATTTTTTATTATTTTTTCTAAGTATCTTCTTTCAGAGAAACGCTAGAAAGTTATGTTTTTTATTCTAATATGTTCAGCTTTTCTTTGACTATATATTTATATATGGACAATAATAAATGAAAGTCAACAAGAAACACTTTGCAAATTGTATTCCATTTATTTTCAACTGAAGTATTTTTACTCTTTTGCTCACTTTAAAAATTTCAATTTACACTAAAATGTTCTCCATAACTACTTCAAGAGAAAATTACATTCAACATAATCGTTATGGAAAATATTAAGAATATTTAGAATATTTGGTTTATTTAAAAAAAAAAAAATTCACAAAAAACAAATAGGATATTGAAAGAAAACTCGCTTCAATGCTAACTGTGTACTCATAAATAATTTAAAAAAAGCAAATTTTATAATTTTGGAAAAAATCGCAACTTTTTGGCATCATTCAAACACAATAAAATTAAAAATAAATTAGTCAAAGTATGTAGTACCTGCGTTCAAAGAATGGCTTCGTATTTTATAAAGACGTTAATTATGCCAAAATGGAATTCTAAATAAAACAAAATTTTATTTTTAAAAATGGACAAAAAAATGTCAATTTTCATTTGAAAAAAATACTACGGATAAATTAGCTTCATCATAAAGGGAGGTTTATTTTCCCTAAAAAAAGTTACACTTATTTCATGAAGTTCATCTTTTTATCTTATGACGAAAATCTTATATCCAGAAAACTAGAGTGACTATCAAAAGGTCAATCAATTTGTGTTTCCGCAAACAATTTTTGAAGATTAACTTAAAGAGGAAATGGATATATATTTACAAGTTTTAAATAAATTTAAATAAATAATTTAGAACTTAAAAAGATTTCAAAAAATTGCAAAGGAAATTTTAAGTAATTTTTTTATTTACTTATGTTTAATTAAATTTTAAGACAATATTTCATATTTAAAAAAATGTAAACAAAATCAAGATTTTAGAAGAATCCTAACCAAAAATTTATAAGTCTTTTAAGCAATTTTAAATTTTTAAGAAAAGAAACAAATTTTCTGAGAAATTTTGGAATGATTTTTAATGTTTTTCTTTATAAAAAGTTAATTAAAAGTTTTTTAAAGTAATTTCAAATGATTTCATAAATTAGTTCAAAAGTATATGGAAGACTTTGAGGTAAGTTTTTTAAGATTCTTTTCTAAATTATTCTAAACTTGGAAAGATTTAGAAAAATGAACACGAACATCAATTTTTTTTTAAATATTGTACAACAAATTTAGAAGTATTTTGAGAATTACGAAAGTTTTCGAGATTAAAAAATTTTTTTTTAAGATTCCTGATAAGATCTAAAATTATTTTATATTTTTATATTTTTTTCAAGAAATAATTTTAATTTATATATTTAAACATTAGTTTTAAGACTGTTAATTTTTTTAAACAATTCAAAGGTTTCCAAAATTGTGGAAAAAATCTAAATGATTTAAAGGCACCTTTTTTAATGTAGCAAAATTAAAAAAAAAGTCTAAGAAAAATTTGAACCAGTTTACAAGATATTATTAAGAAGTTTTATACAAATTTAAAACCTAATTTTAAATTTAAAAAGAGATAGATTTCTTAAACAAAATTTAGACTTTCGAAGGTTTTGAAAAAAATGGAAGCTTCTGAAGAATTAAAAATTTTTTGAAGATAATACCAATATTTTCCTAAGATTCCTGAAAAAATTTAAATGATATTGATTCGAAAGATTAATTTTAAGATTTCGGAGCAAAATTTCAAAGCTTTTCGGCAATTTTGAAAGGTTTCAATAAAATGACAAAATTTTTTAAGATTTGTGTGAAGATTTTAAATATGCTTTTCTTTAAATTTATTGAATGCAAAGTTTCAAAAATTTCTAAATACTTCCAAAGATATGTAAACACGTCAAAAAAATGTGGAAGATTTTAAGCTAACTTTTTTATATTTTTGAATAGTTTGCAGAATTTTAGGACTAATTAGAGTCGGACTAAAAGAAATTTAAGAATTTTAGATGTTTGAAGAAATTGAAAATATTTTTTAGTTTGTTCCAAACTATATGTTTTTTAAATTTATTTTTAATGTTAAGTTTTTCGACCAGGGGAATCTATAAATAATTTTGTTGTTAAGTTTTTTTATTTACAATGCATATTGAGTAGAATATTGATACATTTCAACAGGAGTGAAGTAATATACAGGATTTAAATCATTTAGGCTTTAGTTTCATCAATTAAAAATAATTAATAATGAATAAATTCAATGGTGACCTTCAATTTTCCCTTAAACATGACCTTTAATTAAATTAAAAATAATGCTCGAAATTTAAATAATTTCAAATTAATTTTTATATTTAATTTTAATAAGAAAAAATATTCCTAAAATATTAATTCATTTATTAAAAATTAATGCATAGATTAAATAAATAAGTTTTATTAGCAAATTAATAATAATTAACTTTATTTAAATTTAGAATATTATTTTTTAATTCAAATGATGGGTATTTCAAGGTCAAATTGAAGGTCAACATTGGATTTCTTGTTGAAAGTTACTCTAAGAATGAAATGGACCTGAGGAAATACAGAGTAGTCCCGTTAAACCAAGCCGGAACATGTTTAGGTTTGAATGACGTTCAGCTGACCTGCAAAGTCAAACCTGACCTATGAACTAAGTACATATTTTGACGTAAAATTTCCCGCTCTTTCGATTACCAATATCAAATATAGGGCTTGCCGTTAAGAAACACCAAGTTGACCTTGAAATTACTTTAAAGGTCAGGTTGAAGGTCAAATTCAAGCTCACCTTTATATTTCTCGTTGAAAGTTACTCCAAGAATGACCTTGACCCACTTACATAATATTTTATCCGGACAGTTATTTAGGTGTTTCCAAAATTTTGTTAAACATTTTATACAGTACTGTTTTACAGTTCTACTATTCAACTGCAGTCGTTTTCAAAATCAATAAAGTTTTCCTCTTGCAAAACAGGAAAAAATATTATTTTATATCTCTACGCATTAAAGCAGCACTTCCAGATAGGTAATCTAGTTCAAACTCTTATCTGACCTGTATATCATTTTAAGCTACAATTTGTCAACGTTTTATCATCATAGCTGTTTTGCACACGCGTACGCGGATATTTAAATAAAATTCTATTCTTAAACAAACCTGTTTTAATGTGAAACTAATTTTTAAAATTGCCTAAGCGTTTTCAATTCAAAATTATTTACTTATAAAGACGTGTAATTCAAAAAATGTTGATCAAAACTGCTTTAAACAAATTTTTTAAATCTGCAACGTTGAAATTAAATTTGAAATAGTCAAATTAATATATTTTTAATCTGAGATTATGCAATTTTCAATGAAAGACTATTTAATTTCCAATTCTATCAAATTGAAACTACTTAAAGCAAATCCAAATAGTTCAATAGATTTTAGGATACTTAAATTTACTTCACGTTACTTTAAATAACCTTGTTATGCTTCAGATAAGTCCAAATACTTCAACACACTTCACTCATTTCACAAGTTGTTCTCCCCTTTGACTTAATCTGTAATTACACAATTTTAAAGTCAACTTAATGTTAGCTTAACATTAAGAATACAACATTATTATTAACTTGATATTAAAAAATAACTGAAAATTAAAAACTATTAAGAACGTACTTCTGTTGTTGATATTATACAATTATTATGTATTTAAATTTAGAACACGTTTAGCGGTGAATTAGTGCATTTAAATAGTCCAATTTTCAAGTCTTTAAGCCTTAATTTTTACAATTACAATTCGTCTTAAAATATTTTTCAAATTGTTTTGTTTTTGAAGCCATTAGTTTTTGAATTGAAATCTATTTCAAAATCTGCAAAGGAAACGACGACCTTGTTTCTAAGATTTCAGCAACAGAGGGAAAACAGCATATTGTGCTATGATTGGGGAAAATGGTCAATTGCGAAAATGCATTTTCCGCGCAAGCGAAGCGAGTGCGGCAAGAATGCGAGTTCACAATCAGCGATTTCCCACGAGTGGCACATACTATTTTGCCAAACATATACGTCACGGGTATATATTGACTCTCTTGCAAAGCACCCACCTAAGTTGCAGATGGCGCCACGTGACAAGATATTCAATTACATATTCATGACAGAGAATCACTTTCTCTCACTGTTCCATGTAATTTTTCTAACTCGTTAGGAGAGCTTTCCCCACTAGTAGAAAAAAACATGCTAGGTTTTAACGCCCATGTCAAAGATTGAGAAAGCTTTGACCCAAAAAATTTTTCGCAAAAGAAGACGATGGAAGCCAAAGCATGTCCCAGAAGCAGCACATACTTGAATTCCCTATCTATCAGTACCCAATTATTTCTTCTTTTTTCAAACAGGTCTTCTGCAATTACTGCAATAGCAGGCCCATTTTATTGAGTTTGATGCCATCTCGCTACGATTCCGAACTCGAGCAGTCTCAGTAATACCTCATCAAAACGAGAGACATACGGCGACCCTGCTTCAAGCGCTGAAGCAGTTACAGACACTGCCAATGGTTCATCTACCACCTACGCAAAGGAATGACCTTGGATGTTTACTTCTTTTCGAAGCAACCATATTAGAATATCCTCTCGTTGTATGCAGGCTAAGTTCTTATTATTTCTAAGTTGTTGCGAGCAGACATCACCTGTGACTATATCCCGTTTCGACTTCTTTAGCAAAATATCAATGCTTCATTCATTGGTTTTCGCCAACATTAGGTAATACGATATATCTATCGCAGGTCTTAATGTGGAGCGAACTACATCCTGAATAGTGTTCTACTTATGCTCAGTTTCTGATTAGAAGTTGATATCCGTAAATGCAGAATAGATAAAAGACGAATTCAAGAGAAATGATAGAATCATCGATCCAAAGATAATTCGCTCGATTAGCTTCTGAGGTTCGTGCACAGTTCGACGTGTCCAAATGACAAGGTTCCATTTTGCCAGAAACAAATAAAAAGTTTCCCTGCTTTAAAGGGCGTTGGTATTCCCAATACTATTTATATGGGATTCTTAAGCTTCCATGTTTCGCCATCCGAGATAGCATCTTTTTGTTTCATCCTACCGAGATGGCACCCTGTCATTTGGGCACGTCGAGTTGGTACCCCAAGGCTGATGCGTACTAGTTGATCCTAACTCCAGACAATTCTGTTAATGTGTAGCATGCGAGAGACGACTAAGGTCAGTAACAACAGACCAACAATTACAGTGACATTAGCAACCCTCCATCTGATTAGCGTCTCTGTAGGCTTATCGTAAGAGATTGGCACGGCCAGTACGAGCTTAAAAAGTCGCGTACCTTTACTAAATGCAAAACGGTCTTCATCCGAAGAATCATACCTCCCTCCTTCGATACTAATCATCTGAATTTCATGTCTCGAGAGAAGATTCATAAGAGCAGTAGTATTTTTATCAGCGTAACTAGATGAATGCAACAGGTTTTCTTCTGATGCAACCCAGACTGTTTGAAAATTAATTTTTCTGGGAATTATTTCTATTAAATGAATATCAGTACTATACAGTCTTACGACATGTCCGGTGCAATTGCGTTCTATAAAAGCATAAGGAGGACTGTGCATCACGCCCACCTTCCTTTTATATCCGTTCAAGTTACGGGTCTTTTCCGGAAACTAGCAAACTTTTGGTGAATAAAAAATTCTATTGTAGGTGCTTTTGAATAAATTAAGTTGATGTATCATCGGTGTATCCTGATTCAAGCTTAGGAAATGGGTTTGGGGGTTGGACTCTTTCCCTAGCTCCACAATAGTGGCTAAGAAATTCAATTATGCCGGTCATTTGCAAGAGGTATTGGCTTTCCTTTTCTAGGTTGATGATAATGAGCAGCGTTGGTCCGTTACGTTTGGATAATGATACTTTTGTTGCTTCCATAAAGTCCACTTTGAGCGTAGGTAGGTACCTTGAAATTTTCAGAAATATTTTATCAATTTGACTAGTTTCATTCTTATTATTCTCGATACTAGATGTATTATGAGAGCAATATCTTTCTTGAGAAATTATAATTTTTATCAAAGATGCGTGGAGTGTATCGGATTTCTCTTAGCAAAGTTTTTAACCAAAGAGATTTGTTTGCAACTAAAACAGCCGAATTTGGATTTATTGTCACGGGCAGCACCAAAACCAACCAGTTGAATTAAAAAAAAACTAATAGTTAACAAGATATTTGAATGAAAAATCCAAAAAGATTTCAACCAAAGATTACATTTTGAACCAAAAAAGGTTACATTTCTTAAAAGAAAAACACATTTTGCTTGCGAAAAGAGGAATTTTCAACAAAAAAGTTGCAGTTTTCACCACTAAGGATAATTTTAAAAAAAGAATTTAAGCTGTCCCCCTGAATTTACAAAATTGAAAAAATTCATTTTGAAGTAAATAGTTAAATTTACCATAAAAAATTCGGTCAAGAACGTTTTTTTTTTATTAAATCGTTGAATTTTTAAGTCAAAATACGAATGTTCTGCAAAAAAATGAATTTTCAAGCTAAAAGTGTGACCGTATAATCAAATTGTTTGTTTTTTTTTACCAAATAGCTAATAATTAATTACTTTTGTATCTTAGCAGTGGAAAAAGTTTAATTATGATCCATTAAATAGTTATATTTTCATTAAAAAATATTTAAGTTTTCATTCCGAAACTACAAAGAACATTTAACTAAATAAAGAATTTGCATGGAAAACATAAATTTTCAAACAAAAAGTAAAACGATTCTTAACCAAAAGATCAATGTTATAATAAAAAAAAGAATTCCTCCACAAAATAAATTAATTTCTAACTCGACAGTACCTTTTTCACCCAAAAATATTAATTTTCTGCCATGAAAAATAAAATTTCGACAAATTATATAAATATTTAACACTTTGATTAACAGTCAACCACAAGTAGGCGAGTGTTCGGTTCAGAAATAATTTTCTACCAAAAAATACAGACTTTTATCTGTCACATGAATTCTCAACTGAAGAATTGAATTTTTTCATCTAAAAAATGTTAATTATTACCTAAAATAAAAGTTATTTTTTTAATAAAAATTTTGATTTTCAGTTTGAAAAAAAACAGTTATTTTCTGCAAAATAGTTGAATTTTAGATCAAATTGTTAAAGTGTCTAGGAAAAAAAAAATCTGCAGAAAAGTTGAATTCTGAACCAAACAATTGAATTTTTAGTTACAAAAAAATTAATTTTTAAACCAAGCAGAAAAAAATTTTCAACATAATAGTTCAATTTTCAAACAATTAAATTGAATTTCTAACAAAATACATAAATTTTTGACAAAATAGCATACTTTTCAAATAAAAAGAATGGTCATAAAAAAACAAAAGTTAACAATTAAATACATTTTTAACCAAATAATTAATTTTTACCTAAAAAATATGAAGTTTCTACTAAAGAAAATAAATTCTAAACAAATTCCTTGAATCTTGAACTAAATATTTGAATTTTTTACGGGGAATATACATTTTTTACCAGAAAGACTATTTTTCATCTAATAAATAAGTTTCAGAATAAATGGTTGAGCTTTCAAGCGAGAAAATTAATTTTTCACCTAAAAATACGAAACTTTTACAAATTCAGAAAATTTTTAAACAATTTCTTGACTTTTTAAAATAAAAAAATTCTAATTTTAATCAAATTGTCAAATGTTTTGTTAAAAAATATTAATTCAAAAAAAATTTTTCAACAAAGCAGTTTAATTTTCAACCCTTAAAATGAATTTTCAGTTAAAAAATTGACTAGAAAAAAGTAGTTTATCTTTTAAATCGATAAATTTTTAGTTAAAAAAACTAATTTTCAACGAAAAACGAAGTATTTTCAACCAATTATGAAATTTCTAAACAGGATAATGAAACTTCAACACAAATTATAAATTTTTATCTAAAAAAATTAACTTTAAACGAAGTCGTAACATTTTTGAGCAAATAATCGAATTTTATACCAAGGATATAAATTTTCTAGAAAATAGTTTAATTATTTACGAACAAATTTTGTGTATTGATTAACTTACATAAATTTTCGACTTAAGAGTGTTATTTTAAAATTTTAAAACTATTAATTCTTACCCAAAATGAAAGTTATATTTTGAATGCAAATTTTAATATAAATTCAATGTAAACGCTTTCTTGTAAAACAGTTGAATCTTTTATCAAATTATAAAAGTATGAAGCCAAAAAAAAAAAATTCTGCAAAAAGTTGAATTATGAACCAAAATGTTGAATATTCAGTTCAAAAAGAAATAATTTTTAATACAAAAACATTTCAATGTTCAAACAAAAAATTGAGTTTAAAAAAAAAACACATACTTTTTCGACAAAATAGGCTGATTCTCATATAAAAAAATTTTCTTCCAAAAAAGTTTCAATTTAAAAAATCTATAAAGCAGCTGCATACGAAGCTCTAAAAATTATATAAATTTTTTAATAAATTCTTGAATTTTTAGATTAAAAGATGCTTACTTTTAAACAGATGGCCACACTTTAGACTAAACAAAAATTATTTCATAACAAAAAAGAAAAGTTTTCAACAAAACAGTCTAATTTTCAACTCACGAAATGAATTTGCAATTAAAATTATTAATCCTTCACAAAGAGATTGATTTTTTAAAAGAAGTTTATCTTTCAACCGAGGTGTATAATTTTCAATTTAAAAAAGCTAAATTTAATTAACAAAATCGATTTTTCAATAAAATTTAAAAATTTTTCACGCTAAAGTTAAATTTTCACCCAAAACGATTAATTTTATACTAAAGAGTACGAATATTTTAACAAGAAGTGTGTGCTTCTAAGCATAAAGATGAATTTTCTGTCAAAGAACATACATTTCCAAGAAGAATAAAAAAGTAAAATTTTAAGTGAAAGAAACTAATTTTTAACAAAAAAGATAGAATTTTCAACTAAAATTATGAATGTTTATCTTACAAAATTAATTTTCAAAGTAGATAAACTTTTAGCAAATAGTTGAATTTTCTACCAATGATTTACATTTTCAATAAAATAGTTTAATTATCCACCGCAAAATTCGTATTTTTAACAAAAAAGTAACTTTTTAACTGAAACAGACATTGTTGTTTAATGTCCAACAAAATAATTGAATTTTGAGCAATATAATATTATTTTCCACAAACAAATCAAAAATAGTTGAATTTTTTAAAACAGGAAAATATTATAAAATTATCTTCGGCAATTGAATGACCTCAATTTTGTTAATTCATTTATTATTTCAGAAATTTATTGTAATTACATTTAATTTGAATGCGTATATTAGTAGGTACCATTAATATTCTTAACTAAATTAATACTAATATGACAAACAGTTGATTACAATGAAATCTGTTCACACTTTATTTTTCTGTATTTCGCAAAACGTAATTTGTGTGTGACCTCAAATTAATGTATTATAATAAAGTGCCAAAATGGGTCATATAAAAAAATAATTAGGTGACAAGATCACGCGACAAGTATACCGGGAAAATCTGAAGACCTGTCTGTGTTCGAATCCCAGTGAAGCTAGAGAGAAATTTTCTTATAATTTCAAAAATTATTATCAAAATAAAATTATTTTAACGTTTTGATGAGAAAAATCATGAAACGCGCTCCATTTTTCACTTCAATTTTGAATGGGAATTTATTTGAAAAATTCCGAAAATTTTAATATAAGCTACAGTCACTAAGAGTTCAACCGAGTTTCATTAAGAATAGCTCATTGGACAAAAAGCTGAACAGACCTTTGAACCACTATTTTTTAAGGTCCACAGCGCATACTATCTCGCGCGGGCTTAAATAATGTAATTGGGATAACTTATAAATCTGCTTGAAAACCTGCAAAAAAAACCGCGAATTTATTTCTAAGCTTTCAGTGCCCAAAAGACAAGAAAGTTAAATCATGTTTACGCTGAATTGCTCTATAATCTAATTACGCCTTAATTTAGATTTCTGGAACCCGATTTACTTTTGTTGACAGATACCAAAGAAACGCTTCGAAAAAGAAGACGAAGGTAGCCAACGAATGTCCCAAAAGCAATACATGCGTAAATTTCTTCTCTATCAGTACCCAATTGGTTATTATTTTATCATTTAATTCTTCTGCAATTACTGCGACAGAAGATCCATTTTCTCGAGTTTGTTGCCATCTCGCTACGATTCCGGACTCAAGTACTCTCAGTACAATTTCATCAAAACGAGAAACGTACGGAGATCCTGATTCTAGTGCCCAAGCAGTTACAGACACTATCAAAGGCTCATTCACCACCTTTGCAAAGTAATTACCTTGGATGCTTACTTCTTTTCGAAGCAACCATCTTGCAATATCATCTCGTTGTACGCAGGCTAAGTTCTTATTTTTTCTAAGCTGTTGCGAGCAGATACCATCTATGACTATATCCCGTTTCGACTTCTTCAACAAAAGATCAATAGTTCTTTCCTTGGCTCTGGACAACATTAGGTAATACGATATATCAATTGCAGGTTCTAATCGGGAGAGAACTACATCCTGAATAGTGTCATAATCATGCTCAATTTCCGATTGAAAGTTGATGTTCGTAAATGCTGAATAGATAAAAGATGAATTCAAGAGGAACGATAGAATCACCGATCCAAAGATAATTCGTTGGATCAGCTTCTGAGGTTGGTGCACAGTTGGCGCCCCAAGAAATATGCGTACTAGTTGATCCAAGCTCCAAACAATTCTGTCAAAGTGCAGGATTCGAGAGAGGGTCCAGGTCAGTAACAGCAGGCCGACAAGCACAGCGACATCACTTATCCTCCATCTGATTAGCGTCGCTGTAGGCTTATTGTAAGTGATGGGTACGACCAGTACGACTTTAACGAGTCTCGTTCCTCTACTGAATGCAAAACAGTCTTCGTCCGAAGAATCGTACCTTCCTCCTTCGGTACCAATCATCTGAATTTCATGTTTCCAGAGGAGATTCATAAGAGCAGTACTATTTTCATCCGAGTAACTAGAAGAACGCCAGAGATTTTCTTTTGGTGCAACCCAGACTGTTCGAAAATTAATTTTTTTGGATATTATTTCTAGTAAACAAATGTTACTTCCATACAGTCTTACGACATGTCCGGTGTGATTGCGTTCTATAAAAGAAAAAGGAGGACTATGCATCACGCCTACCTTCATTTCATATCCGTTCAAGTTACGAGTCTTTTCCGGAAACCACAGAACTTTTGGTGAATACAAAATTCTCTTGTAGGTGCTTGCAAATGAATTAAATTGATGTATCATCAGTATATCGTTATTTAAGCTTAGGAACTGGTTTTGCGAGCTGACGTCTTTCGCTAGTTCCACGATAGTGGCATCCAAAAATCCTTTAGACCAAATAAGGCGTAATAATTTTAAATAGTCAAACTTTTTTTCATTTGATAGAACAAGCAAGCATCGTGGAAGCCTTTTTGGTTTAAATTGCTCGCTAAGAAATTCAATTATGCGGGTCATTTGAAAGTGGTATTGACTTTCCTTTTGTAGGTTGATGATAATGATCAGCGTTGTTCCGCTACGTTTGGGTAATGATACTTTTGTTGCTTCCATCAAGTCCACTTTCAGCGTAGGTAGGTACCTTGAAATTTTCAGAACTATTTTATCAGTTTGACTAATTTCATTCTTATTATTCTGGTGTAGGAGCAACAGCGCCTCGTAGTTGTTGCTATCCTTTTTGACGTAGTCGACAAAATGATCCAACCAATCAAATTTCTCCATACTAGATGTATTATGAAAGCAAATAATCATACACGAATTCAGGAGCAATGATATGGCTGATTTAATTAACATTTTAAAATTCAAAGTCGCACTTCTTTGAAAACTGTTCATCTAGACCGAGCATCCGTGTGACAATGACTCAGCATTAGAATTTTCATATTGAAAAACGTTACATTGATTTCGTTGCCTGATAAGAAATGCTTAAATACGAAGTATTTACCGTTGTTCTTGTTCACCCAATGCAGACCTTCTTAGTACTTTAGATCCATCAATAAGATTAATATTTACATTCACTAAAGATATGAAAAGTAGAAAAGTAAATATAAATAAAAATAACAATATAAATATAAACA
>NC_046660.1:58541194-58548166 GCF_010883055.1 Belonocnema kinseyi
TATAAATATAAATATAAATATAATATCAAATAATAAAAAGGTATAAATAAATGTATACATCGATGAAATACTCCATTATGCTTTTCTGATGAAAAACTGGTATCCTTGTTGAAAATTTATCATTTTTATCAAAGATGCGTGGAGTTTATCGGATTTTTCTAACCAAAGTTTTTAACCAAAGAAATTTGTATTCAACTAAAACAGCCAAATTTAGATTTATTGTCACGGGCAGCACCAAAACAAACCATTTGAATTAAAAAACAAATTGTTAACAAGATATTTGAATGAAAAATCCAAAAAGATTTCAACCAAAGATTATATTTTGAACCAAAAATGTTACATTTCTTAAAAGAAAAACACATTGTGCTTACGAAAAGAGGAATTTTCAACAAAAAAGTTGTAGTTTTCACCACTAAGGATGATTTAAAAAAAGAAGTTAAAATATCACACCTGAATTTATAAAATTTAAAAAAAGGTTCACTTAAGCAAATAGTTAAATTAACCCTACAAAATACGGTCCAAAATGTTTTTTTTTATTAAATCGTTGAATTTTTAAACCAAAAAAAAAACGAATGTTCTGCCAAAAAATAAATTTTCAAGCCAAATGTATGACGGTATAATCAAATTGTTTTGATTTTGACCAAATAGCTGATGATTAATAAATTTTGTATCTTAGCAGTGGAAAAGATTAATTATGATCCATTATAAAGTCATATTTTGATTACAAAATAGTTAAGTTTTCAATCCGAAGCTACAAAAAAACTTTAACTAGACAAAGAATTTGCATGGAAAAAATTAATTTTTAAACAAAAAGTAAAACGATTCATAACCAAAAAGATTAATGTTATACTGAAAAAAGAATTGCTCCGCAAAATACATAAATTTGTATCTGAACAGTAACTTTTTCACCCAAAAATATTAAATTTCTGCCATGAAAAATGAAATTTCGACAAATTGATACAAGCCGGGCTGTAGGTTGTGACTCGACTTGATCCAAAGTAATTTGGTGAACGTGTGGAGGTAAGGCGTTTGGTTGCGAGAGATCGCAGGTTCGCGGGAGGCTGGTCGACGGAGCGTGTCGAGCCGTTCGACACGCGTAGAATCTGGGGGCTACTGACCACTTATTGAGGTCTGACGACCTTTTTCTTTAGGGAGAGTTTCCCGTCGTCAAAAAAAGTTTGGGCCTACAGTTGTAGGCGGCGTCTATTCCCAGCAAGGTCGCTTTGCCGGCGCTGGAGGTGAGCGCAGAAGCTCTTCCTCATCTAGGATGATGACATTGTCATCATCGCTATCGTCCGGGCGAAAGCGCTTGCGAGGAGAAGGGGTGCCTGTTGACGAGGCAGCCGGAGCTTCGTAACGTCTGGAATTATCCAGACGGCCCGAAGAAGAGGCAGAAGAAGTCAAGGGCCAGACGAAGTGGACCTTTAAAGAGTCCGGAAGGAGAACCACTGAGTGAAGGGAATCAAGGCCACAAGAAGGGCGTACCGCTCCGCGAATAATTTAGCAGAGGGTTGCGGGGCTGCTGGGAGCTTACCGGCCCTGAAGTGGATAGGAAAAGAGAGGTCGGGGCTTCTAAGCGCGTACCGACCACGAGAGAGAGGGGGGGGGGAGAGAGAAGTGAAGGACAAATTCTCAAGAGAGAAAAGAAAGAGCGACCTGGAATTGTTTTTGTATTCGAAAGCACTTTATTCTCAGAAAATGGTACTAAGTCCTGAAAGCGACCAGGGGACCGCGGTTACCCAACTGGAAGCCCAAATAGAAGTGCGTGCCTACGTTTGCACGGCCCGGTTTTATGTCCGTCGGCCGAGAGGCAGGCCGGCCGGCGATTGGCGCGGTCCTCTCGGCCACTCGCGTTGTTGACAGAGGGGCGTAGCGTCTGCCATGTCCATCCCTACTCTTGACATGTCTGAGCGCGCAGCTCGAGCTCGGACTAGCGACAACATGGCGTGTCGCGAGAAGTTTCGAGAATATGGTAAAAGTAAAAATGCTAATATAAAATCGAAACAATATAAAGTTGAAACAAAATTACAAATATAACATTGGAATGGAGAATGCCTAACAGAAAAGTATAGGACTAAAAGGTAAGATACAACAGGACAAATATATAAAACGTAAAATTAACGGATTTAAAATATACGATTCTATAAGTTAAAAATAAATATCGCAAGGTACAGAAAAATATGAAACCTATTATATGCGAAATTATCATTTCTAAAAAAAAGGCGAAAGGTATTGCTAAAATTAAGACTATATATACGTATGGTGCCGTTACTAAATTTATATTAAAAGTAAAATTAGAATACAAAATATCACAATAAACTATATATACATAATGTTTAATCCTCCTGTGTTCGCTAACCCTGGATATTAGTAATAATAAATAAAAAAATTGGGAATTTTGTTAACTATTATTAATTATTCAATAAAATGGGAATTGATTTCACTTTACTGTTTCGTCACGTGGAGTTGGCGACCGCTGGGCGCTTTCCCAAGGAGAAGGAAGAGAGAGAGATGACACGGCGTGAGTCATGCTTACAAACATGGCGCGTGACGGGGAAGCCTTCCTCACAGATGCGCCAGGTGTGTCTTACGTCTCTCTTCCTTCCATGACTCATGGAGAGAAAGCAAGGTCGTCTTATAGCCACTCTAAAGCAATTTAACCCGGAAGGTTTTCCCAGTCTGGGTTTATGTTTTGTAAACACAGACGGGGAATTATTCCTGGCAAACTGGTTTATAGGGGTTCTCAACTATAAAACCATAACAAAATTATATAAATATTTAACACCTTGATTCACAGTCAACCAGAAGCAGGTGAGTGTTCGGTTCAGAAATAATTTTCTACCAAAAATTGCAGACTTTTATCTGTCACATGAATGCTCAACTGAAGAGTTGAATCTTTTTATCTAAAAAATGTCAATTATTACCTAAAATAAAAGCTATTTTTTTAATAAAAATTTTGATTTCAATTGTGCAGAAAACAGTTATTTTCTGCAAAATAGTTGAATTTTAGATGAAATTGTTAAAGTGTCAAAGAAAAAAAAATTCTGCGAAAAAGTTGAATTCTGAACCAAACAGTTGAATTTTTATTTTAAAAAAATTAATTTTTAAACAAAGCAGAAAAAGATTTTCAACATAAAAGTTCCATTTTCAAACAATTAAATTGAATTTCTAACAAAATACATAAATTTGTGACAAAATAGCATGCTTTCCAAATAAAAAAAATCGTCATAAAAAAAAGAAAAGTTAACAATTAAATAAATTTTTAACAAGATAATTAATTCTTACCAGAAAATACATGAAGTTTCTGCTAAAGAAAATAAATTCTAAACAAATTTCATGAATCTGGAACTAGATATTTGAATTTTTAACGAAGAATATACATTTTTTACCATAAAGACGAATTTTTCATCAAATTTTTCACCTAAAAATACGAAACTTTTACAAATTTTCTGTTAGAGAGGATATAATTTTAAGAAGAAGAGAATCGTTAGATTTTTAGTTAAAAAAACTAATTTTCAACAAAAAACGAAGTATTTTCAACCAACTATAAAATTTCTAAACAAGCTAATGAAACTTCAACACAAATTATAAATTTTTATCTAAAAAAGTTAATTTTAAACGAAGTCGTTAAATTTTTGAGCAAATAATCGAATTTTATACCAAGGATTTACATTTTCTACAAAATAGTTTAATTATTTACGAAAAAATTTTGTGTATTAATTAAATTACATAAATTTTCGACCTAAAAGTGTTATCTTTAAATTTTAAGACTATTAATTCTTACCCAAAATGAAAGTTATATTTTGAATGAAGATTTTAATTTTAATTCAAAGTAAACGGTTTCTTGTAAAACTTATGAATTTTATATCAAATTGTAAAAGTATCAAATCAAGGAAAAAAAATTTTCTGCAATAAGTTGAATTCTGAACCAAAATGTTGAATTTTTAGTTTGAAAAGAAATGATTTTTAATACAAAAGCATTTCAATTTGCAAACGAAAAAATTGGATTTTCAAAAAAATGCATATCTTTTGGACAAAATAGGCTGATTTTCATATAAAAAATATTTTCTTGGAAAAAAGGCGAACTTTTAGCAAATTATATGAATTTTTAAGCAAATAGTAGAATTTTCGAACCTAAAGAACTTTCAATCGAAAATGAAAAACCTGAATTTTTATTAGAATATTTAACTTGAAACTTTAAAAATCTATAAAGCATTTGAATATGAAGCTATAAAAATTAAATACATTTTTTAATAAATTCTTGAATTTTTAAATTAACAAATGCCTAGTTTTAAACAGATGGCCAAATTTTAGACTAAAAAAAACTATTTCATAACAAAAAAGAAAAGTTTTCATCAAAGCAGTGTAATTTTCAACCCACCATACGAATTTGCTATTAAAATTATCAATCCTTCACAAAGAGAAATGTTCTTACAAATTACAAAATTATCATTAAAATTAAATTATTTTAACGTTGTGATGAAAAAAATCATCAAACGCGCTCCATTTTTCACTTCAATTTTGTATGGGAATTTATTTGAAAAATTCAGAAAATTTTAATATTAGCTACAGTCACTAAAACTTCAACCGAGTTTCATTAAGAATAGCTCATTGAAGAAAAAGTGAAACAGACCTTTGAACTACTATTTTTCAAAGTCCACAGCGCATACTATCTCGCGCGAACTTAAATATTGTAATTGGAATAACTTTTAAATCTGTTTGAAAACCTGCAAAAAAAATTGCGAATTTCTGTCTAAGATTTCAGTACCCAAAAGACAAAAAAATTTAATCATGTTTACGTTGAATTATTCTATAATCTCCTTACGTTTTAATTTAGATTGCTTGAACCCGATTTACTTATGTTGACAGATACCAAAGAAATGTTTCGCAAAAGAAGACGATGGTAGCCAAAGAATGTCCCAAAAGCAGTATATGCGTAAATTTTCTCTCTATCAGTACCCAATTAGTTAATGTTTTATCATTCAATTCTTCTGCAATTGCTGCCACAGAAGATCCATTTTCTCGAGTTCGTTGCCATCTCGCCACGATTCCGGACTCAAATAGTCCCAGTACAACTTCATCAAAACGAGAAACGTACGGAGATCCTGATTCTAGCGCCCAACCAGTTACAGACACTGTCAAAGGCTCATTCACCACCTTTGCAAAGGAGTTACCTTGAATGCTTACTTCTTTTCGAAGCAACCATTTTGCAATATCATCTCGTTGTATGCAGGCTATGTTCTTATTTTTTCTAAGCTGTTGCGAGCAGATACGATCTACGACTATATCCCGTTTCGACTTCTTCAGCAAAAGATCAATGGTTCTTTCATTGGCTCTGGACAATACTAGGTAATACGATATATCAATTGCAGGTTCCAATTTGGAGAGAACTACATCCTGAATAGTGTCATACTTATGCTCAGTTTCTGATTGCAAATTGATGTCCGTAAATGCTGAATAGATAAAAGATGAATTCAAGAGGAACGATAGAATTACCGATCCAAAGATGATTCGCTCGATTAGATTCTGAGGTTCGTGCACAGTTGGCGCCCCAAGAAATATGCGTACTAGTTGATCCAAGCTCCAGACAATTCTGTCAAAGTGCAGGATTCGAGAGAGGGTGCAGGTCAGTAACAGCAGGCCGACAAGCACAGCGACATCACTAATCCTCCATCTGATTAGCGTCGCTGTAGGCTTATTGTAAGTGATGGGTACGACCAGTACGACTTTAACGAGACTTGTTCCTCTACTAAATGCAAAACAGCCTTCGTCCGAAGAATCATACCTTCCTCCTTCGATACCAATCATCTGAATTTCATGTTTCCAGAGAAGATTCATGAGAGCAGTACTATTTTTATCAGAGTAACTCGAAGAACGCCAGAGGTTTTCTTTTGGTGCAACCCAGACAGTTCGAAAGTTAATTTTTTTGGATATTATTTCTAGTAAACGAATGTTACTTCCATACAATCTTACGACATGTCCGGTGTGATTGCGTTTTATAAAAGAAACAGGAGGACTATGCATCACGCCTACCTTCATTTCATATCCGTTCAAGTTACGAGTCTTTTCCGGAAACCACAGAACTTTTGGTGAATACAAAATTCTCTTGTATGTGCTTGCAAATGAATTAAATTGATGTATCATCAGTATATCGTTATCCAAGCTTAGGAACTGGTTTTGCGAGCTGACGTCTTTCGATAGTTCCGCGATAGTTGCATCCAAAAATCCGTTGGACCAAATAATGCGTAATAATTTGAAATAGTCAAACTTTTTTTTATTTGATAAAACAAGCAAGCATCGTGGAAGCCTTTTTGGTTTGAATTGCTTGCTAAGAAATTCAATTATGCGGGTCATTTGCAAGAAGTATTGGCTTTCCTTTTCTAGGTTGATGATAATAATCAGTGTCGTTCCGGTACTTTTGGGTAATGTTACTTTTGTTGCTTTCATCAAGTCCACTTTCAGCGTAGGTAGGTCCCTTGAAATTTTCAAAACTATGGTATCAACTTGACTAGTTTCATTCTCATTATTCTGGTAAAGAAGCAACAGCGCCTCGTAGTTGTTGCTATCCTTTTTGATGTAGTCGACAAAATGATCCAACCAATAAAATTTCTCGATACTAGATGTATTATGAAAGAAAATCATCACACACGAATTCAGGAGCCATGACCTGGCTGATTTGATTAACATTTTAAAATTAAAAGTTGCACTTCTTTTAAAACTGTTCATCTAGACCGAGTCGCCGTGTGACAATGACTCATCATTAGAATTTTCATATTAAAAAACGTTACATTGATCTCGTTGCTTGATAAGAAATGCCTAAATACAAAGTATTTACCGTTGTTTTTTCTCACCTAATGCAGAGCTTCTTAGTACTTTAGATCCATCAATAAGATTAATATTTACATTTACTAAAGATATGCAAAGTAGAAAAGTAAATGTAAATAAAAATAACAATATAGATATAAACATAAA
>NC_046660.1:58548266-58592405 GCF_010883055.1 Belonocnema kinseyi
TATAAATATAAATATAAATAGAATTATAAATATAAATATAAATATAAACATAAATATAATATCGAATAATAAAAAAGGTGTAAATAAATGTATACATGGACGAAATACTCCATTATGCTTTTCTGATGAAAAATTGGTATCTTTGTTGAAAATTTATAATTTTTATCAAAGATGCGTGGAGTTTATCGGATTTCTCTAACCAAAGTTTTTAACCAAAGAGATTTGTATTCAACTAAAACAGCCGAATTTAGATTTATTGTCACGGGCAGCACCAAAACAAACCAGTTGGATTAAAAAAATTAATTGTTAACAAGATATTTGAATGAAAAATCCAAAAAGATTTCACCCATAGATTATATTTTGAACGAAAAAAGGTTACATTTCTGAAAAGAAAAACACATTTTGCTTGTGAAACGAGAAATTTTTAAGGAAAAATTTGTAGTTTTCACCACTAAGGGTGATATAGAAAAAGAAGTTAAACTGTCAACCCTGAATTTACGAAATTAAAAAAGAGTTTATTTTGAAGCAAACAGTTAAATTTACCATAAGAAACACGGTCAAGAATGTTTTTTTAAAAATAAATCTTTGAATTCTTATACCAAAAGAAACGATTATTCTGAAGAAAATTGAATTTTCAATCCTAAAGTATGACCGTATAATCAAATTGTTTTGTTTTTTGACCCAAGCCACAAAAAAAATTTAACTAAACAAAGAATTTGCATGGAAAAAAATAATTTTTAAACAAAAAGTAAAACGATTCTTAACCAAAAAGATTAATGTTATACTGAAAAAAAGACTCACTCCACAAAATACGTAAATTTGTAACTCGACAGTACCTTTTTCACCCAACAATATTAATTTTCTGCCATGAAAATTGAAATTTCGTCAAATTGATACAAGCCTGGGTGTAGGTTGTGACCCGACTTGATCTAGGGTAATTTGGTGAACGTGTGGAGGCAAGGCGTGTGATTGGGAGAGCTCGCAGGTTCGCGGGAAGCTGGTCGACGGAGCGTGTGGAGCCCTTCGTTCTCTCCTGGGCAGAGGCTTCTCACCACGATGAAGGTGCAGTGCGTTGCTGTGCTGGTCTTTCTGGGCGTGGCGAGCCGTCGTGCCCTCCCGGGCAGAGGCTACTGTACAACGACTTCTGAAGTCTTCTCGACCGTGGCGACCCGTTTGTGCCCTCAAGGACAGAGACTACTGCATCACGACTTAGGTGGACGTCGTCGCTGGAAGTTGCCCCCTGACGAGCAGGCTCAGGTTGTTGCACCATAAGAAGGCGTCGAGTCGAGCCATCGACTGGCTCTGGGTCCTACAGCTGGTGGGTGGTGGCCGTCCAAGCGTTGGTGGGTGACCCCGACACGCGTGGAACGTGGGGGCCACTGACCACGTGTTGAGGGCTGGCGAACTTTTTCTTTTGTTTGGGGAGAGATTCCCGTTGTCAAAGAAAGTTTGGGCCTACAGTTGTAGGCCGCGACTATTCCCAGCAAGGTCGCTTTGTCGGCGCTGGAGGTGAGCACTCAAGCTCTTCCTCATCTAGGATGATGACGTCATCATCGCTATCGTCCAGGCGAAAGCGCTTCCGAGGGGAGGAGGTGCCTGTTGACGAGGCAGCCAAAGCTTCGTATCGTCTGGAATTATCCAGACGGCCCGAGAAGCGGCGGAAGAAGTCGAGGGCCGGACGAAGTGGAGCTTTAAAGAGCCCAGCAGGAGAACCGCCGAGAGAAGGGATCGAAGCCACAAGAAGGGCCCTGTAGTGAATAGGAAAATAGAGGGCGGGGATGCTGAGAGCGTACCGACCCAGAAGGATTAGAATGATGGTAAAGCGGTGAGGTGGAGCTGCAAGGAGCGTACAGATCCTGAAGTAAGAAAAGAGTTTGTGGCGGGGCTGCTAAGAGCGTATCGACCACGAGAGAGAAAGAGAGTGGAGCGAAGGAATGGAGGGTAAATTCTCAAAAGAGAAGAGAAAGAGCGACCTGGAATTGTTTTTATATTCGACAGCACTTTATTCTCAGAAAATGGTACTGAGTACCGAAAGCGACCAGGGGACTGAGGTTACCAACTGGAAGCCTGAAAAGAAGTGCGTGCCTACGCTTGCACGCACGCGCTTTTATGTCCGTCAGCCGAGAGGCAGGCCGGCCGGCGATTGACGCGGTCCTCTCGGCCACTCGCGTTGTTGTTGGAGGGGCGTAGCGGCTGCCTGTCCATCCCTTCTCTTGACATGTCTGAGCGCGCAGCTCGAACTCTGACTAGAGACAACATGGCGCGTCGCGCGAATACATTATATAAATTACAAATATAAAATTGAAATGGAGAATGTATAATAGAATAATATAGGACTAAAAGGTAAAATACAAAAAGGCAAATACATAAAACGTAAAATTAACGGATTTAAAATATACGATTCTACAAGGTAAAAATAAAAATCGCAAACTACAGAAAAATATAAAACCTATTGTATGCTGAATTATAATTTCTAAAAAAAGGCGAAAGGTATTGTTAAAATTAAGACCATATATACGTATGGTACCTTCATTAAATTTATTTTAGAAGTAAAGTTAGAAAGAAAAATATAAAGTCCAATCAAGTATACTACATTATAATTTTCTATAACACCTTAACACCTTGATTCACAGTCAACCACAAGTAGGTGAGTGTTCGGTTCAGAAATAATTTTCCTCCAAGAAATGCAGACTTATATCTGTCACATGAATGCTCAACTGAAGAGTTGAATTTTTTTATTTAAAAAATGTCAATTATTACCAAAAATAAAGGTTACGTTTTTAATAAAAATTTTGATTTTAGGTTTGCAGAAAACATTTATTTTCTGCAAAATAGTTGAATTTTAGATCAAATTGTTAAAGTGTCAAGGAAAAAAAAATTCTGCAGAAAAGTTGAATTCTGAATCAAATAGTTGAATTTTTAGTTAAAAAAAATTAATTATTAAACCAAGCAGAAAAAGATTTCCAACAGAATGGTTCAATTTTCAAAACAATTAAATAAATTTTTAACCAAATAATTAGTTTTTACCTAAAAAATATGAAGTTTCTACTAAAGAAAATAAATTCTAAACAAATTCCATGAATCTGGAACTAGATATTTGAATTTTTAAAGGGGAATATACATTTTTTACCATAAAGACGAATTTTTCATCAAATAAATAAATCTTATAATATACGTTTGAGCTTTCAAGCGAGAAAATTAATTTTTCACCTAAAAATACAAATCTGTCACAAATTCAGAAAATTTTTAAACAATTTCTTGACTTTTTAAAATAAAAAATTCTAATTTTAATCAAATTGTCAAATGTTTTGTTGAAAAAATATTAATTCATAAAAAAAATTTCAACAAAGCAGTTTAATTTTCTACCCTTCAAATGATTTTTCAGTTAAAAAATTGATTGAAAAAGTACTTTATCTTTTAAACAAGGAGTAACATTTTTAATCAATATTTAATCAAAAAAGTCGATGTTAATCAGCAAAAATAAATTTTGAACAGAATTCAAGAATTGTCCACCAAACCGTTAAATTTTTAACCAAAAGGATTAATTTCATAATAAAAACAAAGAATATTTACCAAAAAACATGTGTTTTTAATCAAATAGTTGAATTTTCTGTTAGAGAGGATATAATTTTAAGAAGAAGAGAATCGTTAAATTTTTAGTTAAAAAAACTAATTTTCAACAAAAAACAAAGTATTTTTAATTAATTATAAAATTTCTAAACAAGCTAATAAAACTTCAACACAAATTATAAATTTTTATCTAAAAAACTTAATTTTAAACAAAGTCGTTAAATTTTTGAGCAAATAATCAAATTTTATACCAAGGATTTACATTTTCCAGATAATAGTATAATTATTTATGAAAAAATTTTGTATATTAATTAACTTACATAAATTTTCGGCTTAAGAGTGTTATTTCAAAATTTGAAAACTACTAATTCTTACTCCAAATGAAAGTTATATTTTGAATGAAAATTTTAATTTTAATTCAAAGTAAACGGTTTCTTGTAAAACTTATGAATTTTATATCAAATTTTAAAAGTATCAAATCAAGGAAAAAAAATTTTCTGCAATAAGTTGAATTCTGAACCAAAATGCTGAATTTTTAATTTAAAAAGAAATGATTTTTAATACAAAAGCATTTCAATTTGCAAACGAAAAAATTGGATTTTCAAAAAAATACATACTTTTTGAACAAAATAGGCTGATTTTCATATAAAAAATATTTTTTTGGAAAAAATGCGAACTTTTAACAAATTATATGTATTTAATCTCTCCCTTTTACGGGTTTGAGGGCCTCCGCTTCCTGTACATATATTTACAATTCCATCCTTAGTTTAACTTAACTACTACTTATATTCTACTCTTTCGCATTACGTAGGAGAAACAATAGTAACAGTAGTGATATTAATTCCTTAAATAACCGAGCTTCCAGGGCTTCCGTTTCATCTTACCATAGAAAAAATGCATTTTCCACGATATTGAAAACAATTTTCGTTTTTTACTGTCCTTTTTCAGGATCACCCGTTTGGCTCTGCCCTACTCCCTTGCTTTCCCTTACTTCATTCAATGTCTTCATCCGCATCAATCCCTGTCCACTACCATCCAAGATCCATTTTACACACTCATCCACACTCAACTGTCCCTCTTCCTCTCCTGTACATCTCTCTAATACATGTGCCCACGACTCCATTTCCTATCCACATACTCTGCATAAATTCTCCTCTTCATTCGTCCAATATCTGCATGCTCTCACTCCTCCCATTCTGAACCGTACAACCCTACTCTATTTTTCTTCCTTTTTTATTTTTTGCAGATATTCTGCTTCCGTCAACCCTTTGACCATCATATACCATCTATTGTACCTCAAATCTATAATCCTGGTCCATCTCTCTTCTCCTTGTTTAACCAGTAGCTCGCTTCATTGTTCCAAATTTCGCCGAAACATGCTTGTGCAATTTTACTTCCCCCTCCCCTTTTTAGCTTCTCTTTAAACCTCCATGCTCTCTTAATTTGTCTAGTAACCATATTTTCTCTTCCTAATTCTTCTTTTAACATATATCCTGGGCAACTCCAGCTAACCCCCATTACCCACCTCAGAATCGCTCCTGCATACTCTCTACTTTCCTATGCTCCTTCCATCCCCAGATCTCCACACCATAACACAACACGGCCCACACCATCGCATCAAACAACCAGACCCTCATTCTCCAATCGTTCTTGAACCTTCTCTTTCCTATACCCCATACTTGGCCCATTACTTTACTCGCACATTCAATTCTTTTCCTCGCCTGTAGCTCGTTACCCCCTTCTGCCTCAAACCAAAAATCTAGATAACAGAACTCCTCCACAATTTACACTTTTTGTCCGTTTATCTTCCAAACGTTATTTATTTTGCCCTTTCTATTTCTGAAACACATCACCTTTGTCTTATCTACGTTTACCGTTAGATCTTTTGTTCCCACATACTCTTCGAAGATTCTCATCATTAGGTCCATCCCCTTCTCATCATCTGCTAATAGAACTACATTGTCCGCGTATGCTAGAGAGTATAGTTTGCTATTACCCAAAACCGTTCCTCCTTTCCCTTTCTCCTTTAGCTTCTCCCCTAAGTCTGCCAATAGGATACTAAATAGTAACGGACTCAAAGGGCACCCTTGCCTTAGACCTTGGCTTGTCCAGAAAACCTGCCTTTTTTTCTGTCCTATTTTTACCCTAATCCTGGTTTCAGTAAAAATTTCCTTTATCCTCTCCACTAACTTTTCCTCTATGCCCCTCTCTTTCATTGCCTGCCATGGTACTTTTCTATTCACTGAGGCAAACACTGTTTTGAAATCTACGAACAAAGCGACCAGTCTCCCTTTCTTTCTCCCCAAATTTCTGTTAACTAAATAGTTAAGTACGTAGATGTTGTCTATAGTTCCCATTCCTTTTCTAAATCCCGTCTGATTATGTGGGATACTTTCCTTTTGTTCTACCTGACTCTCCAACCTATTTCTTAAGATTTCTGCATATATTTTATATCCGGCTGACATGAGAGTGATTCCTCTGCATTCCTCTACTTTCTTTCCTTCCCCTTTCTTGACAAGCGGCACCATCAGTCCCGTCGTCCACTCTTCCGGCTAACCTTCCCCTTTCCATACCTTGTTGCAGATCTTCCACATCCCATCCCTAATCCCTTCTCCTCCAAACTTCATCGCTTCGTTCTCGATCCTATCTTCTCCCGTCACCTTGTTTCTTTTAAACCTATTTATTGCCTCATCCACTTCTTCTCTTGTTATGTCGTTCCCTCTCTCCATTTTTACTTGGACTATCCTGCACTTTTCCCCTTTGATCTTATTTTGCTCTCACCCTAATAGACCCTTAAAATAATCCGTCCATTCCTCCATTTCTATTTCTTCTTTAACGTTTCTTCTTTAACGCTTTCTGCTCTATCCCTATTTATCACATCCCACACCCTACCTTCTTTGATCGCTTTTTCCACCTCTGATTTATATTCTTCCTTTCCCCTTTGTCTTTTTTTTTCAGCATCTGCTCATGTACTTTTTTCCTCCTCTAATACTCCTCCTTCTCCATTTTCCCTCTTCTCCTTTTGCTCACACACTCTTTTATTCTCTCTTTACTCTCCCAGCATTCCTCGTCCCATCAGCCTCTCTTTCCCCCTACTCTTTCTTCATTAGTACCCAGCTCATCCTTTACCTTTTCAATGGACCCCTTCAACCTTTCAATTAACGAGTCTATTCCCTCCTCTTTTTCATACCTAACCTTTTCCTTTTCCATCTTTTGTTTAAACTCATTTAATTTATCTACCCCATAGATTCCCATTTTCGTGTTTCGTTCGCACCCTTTTTCCTTTCTCCCTCTGCTGCGCTTACTGACGCCTCTTCTTAGTGTAACTATGACCGGAAAGTGCTCGAACCCTATCAAATTCCCTACCTTCATACTCCCTATCATATGCCTCCTTTTCTTCATCCCATAACCCTCCCCGTGTTCGCCAGTCCACGCATTTAAGTCCCTCCCTATTAAAACCAATTCTTCTTTCTTTTCCTCCATCCACCTAGTTATTACTCTCCAACCTTCCTCTTCCCCTCTTCTTCTGCATACACACATTACTGCTATTTCTACTTTCCCAATTATAATTTTTCTTATTATTGTTCTATACTTTTCTTCCATGGTCCCATCTTTTCTCCCTTTTACTGCTAATTCTTTTTTCACCCCTGACACCATGCCGCCTATCCCTCTACCTTTAACGGGTTCTTTTCTTGCATCTTGCATGGTCCACACATAACTTTTCGGTAACAGCTTTTTTATACCCTTCCAGTCCTTCTCATCTGCCCAAGTTTCACTCATCATAATCACATCCCACTTTTCTAACTCCTCCCAAAATCCTTTATTCTTGATCTTCAAACCTGACACATTCCAGAAAGCTATTTTCACGTTTCTCTCTTCCCCTCCCTCTTCTTTCCTCTTAACTTTGTTTCACCTTTGCCGTTTGGAAACCCCTCTGATTTATTTCTAGACTCTTTTTCGTCTCCCTTCCCCCTACCTTTCTCAAGACTTTTCTCTTTTTTCCTTAATTTTTCTAATTCTTCATTCCAGCACCATTCCTCTCCATTTATCCAAAACCTGTCTCTCCCTATCCACACCATATGGCCCCTTTTCCTCTCTACCCAAGCCCTCTGCTCTATTTGCCATCCCCTTTTCCTCTCCCTCTATGTCAGATCTTTTTCAATTCTTTCCCTTTTTCCTCTCAATAATTTTTTTCTCTCCATAATTTTCTTTTTCTCCTCCTCACTCCCCACTTTTACTAGAAACATTCCTTCTTTTCCTTCCTTTGTCCCTCCTATCAATCTTTCATTCTCACTTCGGACGTTCTTTTCATTCCCTTGAACTATTTCCTCATTTTCTGTTTTTCCCTTATATGCTCATTCCTAATTTCTAGACTGGAAACCCGCGCTTCCAACTGTTTTATTTCTCTAGATCTCTGTTCGTCAACCTCTCTCTGTCTATTCTCAATGTTCTCTAGCTTACTCCAAACCTTTTCTTTCTCCTCCCTTCAACGTTTATCCCATTCTTCCCATTTTCTCTGATCTTTTTCACTTGCCCCCTTACATCGTTTTTCTGCCTATTCATATCCCTATTCATGTCATCCAATCTCTTTCTTGTTTTCTCTCTAAACCCTTTAATGAGAGCTTCCAATTTTACAAACATCCCCCCCATCCTCCATCTCTCTCTCTCTGGTGTTTTTATTTTAATTCTAACTCTCTTGTTCTCCTGATCCCTTTCTACCTCATCTTCCCCAGCCATTCTTTTCCCTTTTTCGTCCCTTTCACTGTTAGTCGCGCTTGCCTTGTTTTGCCATTCGTCTAGACTTCTGTTAGAACCCGCGTTGCCTAGCTTTTTAAGGCGCTGTAAATTTGAGGGCCTTCCCTGTTGCTAGCCTGTACCTGAGTCCGCTACCCTCCCCACCCGGGTCGACTTCTCAGCATTTTCATCACCGCTGCTGTCACTCCGATCAACTTTACCCATACCCCCACTTTTAATGCTTTCAGCAACGTCAGCTGTTGCAGCTACTGCGGTTTTCTGCTCTGTGCGATCGTCCAGTAACTGTTGCCCTCTGGCGCCAGTTTGTGGACTTCGCGTCGTCGGCATCCTACCTTACCCAAAGCTCTGTGACGTTTCCCGCCTTTATTTCCTACCTCTTGCCCACCTGACCAAACAACTATTTTTTCACTCCTAACCTCAAAAACTTCACACGCTTCAAATTTGCACTTCAAACCACTCACTTTCACCCTTCACACCTTTGCTTTCACTCACCCTTCTTCCTTTACACTCGATCTCCGCACTTTCTGCCTATTTGCTATTCAAATTATCAATCCTTCAAAAAGAGATTGCTTTTTTAAAAGTAGTTTATCTTTCAACCAAGGAGTGTAATTTTTTATTTAAAAAAGTTAAATTTAATTAACAAAACCGAATTTTCAATAAAATTCAAAAATTTTTCACGCAACAGTTAAACTTATACCCAAAAGGATTAATTTTCTATTAAAGGGTACGAATATTCTAATGAGAAGCGTGTGTTTCTAAGCATAAAGTTGAATTTTCTATCAAAGAACATACATTTTCAAGAAGAATGAAAAATTTAAATTTTAAGTGAAAAAAACTAATTTTCAACAAAAAAAGATGGAAAACATATATTATTGTTTAATGTCGAACAAAATGATTGAATTTCGAACAATATAATATTATTTTTCACAAACAAACCAAAAATAGTTGAATTTTTTAAAACAGGAAAATATCAGAAAATTATCTTCGGCAATTAAATGAACACAATTTGTTTAATTCATTTATTATTTCATAATTTTATTATATTTACATTTAATTTGAATACGTATATTAGTAGGTACCACTAATATTCTTAACTAAATTAATAATAATATGACAAACAGTTGATTACAATGAAATCTGTTTACCCTTAATTTTTCAGTATTTCGCAAAACGCCTTTACGTCCTTACGTCTTAATTTAGATAGCTGGAACCCGATTTACTTTTTTTGAAAGATACCAAAGAAATGCTTCGCAAATGAAGACGAAGGTAGCCAAAGAATGTCCCAAAAGCAGTACATGCGTAAATTTCCTCTCTATCAGTACCCAATTATTTATTGTTTTATCATTCAATTCTTCTGCATTTACTGCCACAGAAGATCCATTTTCTCGAGTTTGCTGCAATCGCGTTACGATTCCGGACTCAAGTAGTCTCAGTAATACTTCATCAAAACGAGAAACGTACGGAGATCCTGATTCTAGCGCCCAACCAGTTACAGACACTGTCAAAGGCTCATTCACCACCTTCGCAAAGGAATTACCTTGGATGTTTACTTCTTTTCGAAGCAACCATCTTGCAATATCATCTCGTTGTATGCAGGCTAAGTTCTTATTTTTTCTAAGCTGTTGCGAGCAGATACCATCTACGACTATATCCCGTTTCGACTTCTTCAGCAAAAGATCAATGGTTCTTTCGTTAGCTCTGGACAACATTAGGTAATACGATATATCAATTGCAGGTTCCAATCTAGAAAGAACTACATCCTGAATAGTGTCATAATCATGCTCAGTTTCCGATTGAAAGTTGATGTCCGTGAATGCTAAATAGATAAAAGATGAATTCAAGAGGACCGATAGTATCACCGATCCAAAGATAATTCGTTGGATCAACTTCTGAGGTTGGTGCACAGCTGGCGCCCCAAGAAATATGCGTACTAGTTGATCCAAGCTCCAAACAATTCTGTCAAAGTGCAGAATTCGAGAGAGGGTCCAGATCAGTAAGAGCAGGCTGACAAGCAGAGCGACATCACTAAGCCTCCATCGTAATAGGGTCGCTGTAGGCTTATTGTAAGTGATGGGTACGACCAGTACGACCTTAACGAGACTCGTTCCTTTACTGAATGCAAAACAGTCCTCGTCCGAAGAATCATACCTTCCTCCTTCGATACCATTCATCTGAATTTCATGTTTCCAGAGAAGATTCATAAGAGCAGTACTATTTTTATCAGAGTAACTAGAAGAACGCCAGAGGTTTTCTTCTGGTGCAACCCAGACTGTTCGAAAATTAATTTTTTTGGATATTATTTCTATTAAACGAATGTTACTTCCATACAGTCTTACGACATGTCCGGTGCGATTGCGTTCTATAAAAGAAAAAGGAGGACTATGCATCACGCCTATCTTCATTTCATATCCGTTCAAGTTACGAGTCTTTTCCGGAAACCACAGAACTTCTGGTGAATACAAAATTCTCTTATAGGTGCTTCCAAATGAATTAAATTGATGTATCATCAGTGTATCGTTATTTAAGCTTAGAAACTGGTTTTGCGAGCTGACGTCTTTCGCTAGTTCCACGATAGTGGCATCCAAAAATCCGTTGGACCACATAAGGCGTAATAATTTTAAATAGCCAAACTTTTTTTTATTTGATAGAATAAGTAAGCATCGTGGAAGCCTTTTTGGTTTGAATTGCTTGCTAAGAAATTCAATTATGCGGGTCATTTGCAAGAGGTATTGGCTTTCCTTTTCTAGGTTGATGATAATGATCAGCGTTGTTCCGGTACTTTTGGGTAATGATACTTTTGTTGCTTTCATCAAGTCCACTTTCAGCGTAGGCAGGTTCCTTGAAATTTTCAGAACTATGGTATCAACTTGACTAGTTTCATTCTCATTATTCTGGTGTAGGAGAAACAGCGCCTCGTAATTGTTGCTATCCTTTTTGATGTAGTCAACAAAATGATCCAACCAACCAAATTTCTCAATACTAGATGTATTATGAAAGAAAATCATCACACATGAATTTAGGAGCCATGATCTGGCTGATTTGATTAACATTTTAAAATTCAAAGTTGCACTTCTTTGAAAACTGTTTATCTAGACCGAGTCCCCGTGTGACAATGACTCAGCATTAGAATTTTCATATTAAAAAACGTTACATTGATCTCGTTATCTGATAATAAATGCTTAAATACGATATTTACCGTTGTTTTATTTTTATTGATGCAGACCTTCTTAGTATTTTAGATCCATCAACGGGATTGATATTTACTTTCATTAGTGCATATATAAATCGATGAAATACTCCATTATGCTTTTCTGATGACAATCTATTAGCTTTGTTGAAAAGGACCCCGCACAAAATACAGGGTTAAAAAGATCCCGTTTTACTTTTCGAAGTTTCAATGTTTTTTAGTTTTTTCGCCACGACGATTTAAAAGTCAGATGTTGTTACCTATTTTTACCTATGAAATGGAATATATTAGGCAGACCTTTTTACCACCGTTTCCACTGTTCTAGTGCAAGTGAAAAAGAATTGTGCGGACCCGCTTTGAAACTGATAAGCGCTAAGCGTTTAGGCAACGCGCAAATTCGATTTCTATTATAAATAGGCGTTTGGTTGTCTGAATCTGTGATAAAAATAGCTAATTCACAAGCGCATGTCAAACGCTACTTTCGTCATAAAGATTGCATCCTGAATTTTTCACAAAGCGCTTAAGTTGAATGGCCAGACAACAGAATTAGTACCTAGCATTGCAATATGGGCAGTTTTAATCAAGCAGTATAGGACACCTAAGAAAGAAAGCATCCAGAAAACAAAAGCAGCTCCCAGCGCTGCTGTTTGGCTTGGATTAGCCAGTTTAAGGCAAACAGTCTAATTTTTTTGGAAAAATAAGTGACTCAGGATAACTATGACATCAATGTTCATTAAGTGGCACGCAGAAATTATAAGTATATGACATCAATATAAATATGCAACATCGGGTGAATTCAAGTGATTCAAGTGACTTTGACATGAAACACAATTCAATGATTATTGCGGACTTGAACTGGCTGATCAGTACCAAACAGCAATGCTGGGAGTATATTTTGTTCTCTAGGTGATTTCTTAAACGCTTAGCGTTGAGGAGCGTAAGAACGAAATAAGTATTCCTTATAAGATGTTTTAGACTACTTGCCTTAAACTGGATTATCCTAGCCGAACAGCGAGCTGGTAATTGAATTTGATGTCTGGATGCTTTTTAAATGCTAAGCGTTAAAGTTAAAGTGGGACTGTTAGAACGTGATAGGCATTTCTTATCAGGTGTTTCAGACTACTTAATTAAAACTGGTAAATCAAAGCCAAACAGCAACGCTGAGGGTTTATTTTGTTGTATCAGTGCTTTTATTAAACGCTTAGCATTGAAGGTAGGATGAAAGCGTCGGCACAAAAGGAGAATTCTGTAAAAGGTACTTTAGAGTTCTTGATATCAACTGGTTGTTTTTTTTAAATTCGTATCTTTTGTTAGATAATATTTTTGAAATAAAAATTCGACTATTTTTTAAAAACAATATGTAGCTATATATATTTATTTTTGCTTACATTATGATTAATTTTCTTCCTGAGAGGCATTAGATAAATTTACTTCATCATAGAGAAAGGTATATTTTCACTGAAAAAGAAAACGCTGTTGTTGTAACAAACCACTTGTCAAAGTACATAAGTGTTTTTTTATAATGAAAACGTATTCCTTATAATAATAAAGCAAGTAATTTTATCAAATACAGTTCTGTTATATTTTTAATATCGAGAAAACGTCCCGGATATAAGTGAGGAATATAATTTTGATTACAAAAATTAAAGAAACTCTATTGATAGATGTTTTGACCTGCTAATGATAAACCCATAGGTTTGTCATTGGTAGGTCTAAACATCTCTTTCGAAATTTAAGAAAAAAACTCGTTTAAAAAAAAATTTGAAATATTCAAATTGCTAAAGTTTTATTCTTATATTATACCATTTTTATTAGTATGCATTAAAAAGTACTTAAGAATACTTCATTTACTTCAACACACTTGAGAATACTTCAGGATACTTCAGTTCAATTTACGTAACTCTAGGAAACTTTATTTTGCATCAGACATGTCTGGATAATTTAGCAAAATTCACTAAATTCACCTACCTGTCGTCAACTTAAAATGTTTTATCTATTAAGAGGATATGTTTTGTCATTGATATTATAGAACTTCCAATTATTTGAATTTCAAACCCTGAAAATAGTAAACCATTAAATTTAAATAGTGCAACTTTACTTGCTTAAATTTTTATTTCTTAGTATTACAATTTACTTTAAGGTATGTAGAAAACTGTTGAGTTTTGGTAGATGATATCTTTAAATTGAAGAAAGTGGGAAAAATATTTTAAGAACACAGCAAAAGTGACCGGGAATTAGTTTCTAAGATTTCAGTGGTAAGAAGAAAGTTAATTATATTTATCTTGGATTTTTTAATATTCTCCTTACTTCTTTTTTAAGAGTACTTGAACTCGATTTGTTCTTGTTATCCGATACCTGAAAAATGCTTTAAGAAAGAACACGATAGTAGCAAAAGTATGTTCAAAGAGGAGCACACCGGCAAATTTCCTTAGTATTGAATTAATGATTCTTCCTTCGTTAAACTCTTCTGCGATGAATACAGTAGGAGACTCGTTTTCTCGACATTGTTGCCATCATGCCACAATTTCGGATTGAAACAGTCTCAGCAATACTTAATTGAAACGAGTTACATACGGAGATCCTGCTCTTCGAACCCAACCAGTTACAGAAACTTTTAATGTATCATCTACAACCTTAGCAAAAGAACGGCCATGGTTGTCTATTTCTTTTGGAAGTAACCATCATGCAATGTCATCTCGATGTATGCAGGCTCGGTTCTTGTTACATCTGAGCTGTTGTGACCAGATTCCATCAATGACTACTTCCTGTTTCGATTTCTTCAGAAAAAGATCAATACTTCTTTCATTGGCTCTGGACAATGATAAGCAAAAAGAGGTATCAATGAGAGGTTCCAGGGTAGAGTCAATCACGTCTTGAATAGTTTTATACTCTGACTCAGTTTCTGATTGCAAGTTTATATCCGTGACTGCAAAATAGATGAAAGAGGAATGCATGAAACATTATAGAAGCACCGATCCAAAGATAATTCGTTCTGTCAGCTTCTGCGGTTGGCCTAGAGCTGGCGCCTCAAGAAATATGCGTACGTTTTGATCAAAGCTCCAAACAATTTTGTTTAAGTGCAGTATTCGGGAGAGGATCCAAATCAGTAACAAGAGGCCAACGAGCAAACGCAAAATTAGCAATCCTCCACCTGATCAGCATTGCGGTAGACTTTTTGTGAGATATTGGTACGACCAATACCAGCTTAACGATTCTGGTTCCTCTACTATATTGAAAAAGGGCGTCGTCCGAAGAATTATACGAGATTATTTCTGTTAAACGGATGTGAGGTCCATGCAGATTTACAACATATCCGGTGTCATTGCGTTCTATAAAAGCGAAAGGTGGACTCTGCATCACGCCAACTTTCATTGGAAGTCTGTTTAAGTTTTTTGTCTTTTCCGGAAACCAGCAAATGTTTCGTGAAAACAAAGTTTTGTTGTAAGTGTTTCCAAATGGATGGAATTGATGTATCATCGGAATATCATGATTCAAGTTTAGGAACTGGTTTTTCGGCTTGACTTCTTCCACTAGTTCCACAATAGTCACATTCGCTAGATAGATGATAATGGTCAGCGTTGTTCCAGGACTTTTAGACAATAAAATTTTTTGGTTTCCTTGATGTCTGTTTTTACCGTAGGTATGTTTCTTAAAATTTCTTGAACTATGGTTCCAACTTGACTGGTTTTATTATTCTGATTCTGGTTTATGAGCAGCAGCGCCTGGTAGTCGATGCTATCCTTTTGAATGTAATCAACAAAACGATTCAACCAACCAAATTTTTTGGTGCTAGATGTTTCAAGAAAGAAAAGTATTAAAGAGAAATTCAGGAGCCATCTTCTGTCCGCATTATTTTACATTTAAAATTTTAAGGTTTCACTTCTTTGAAACTTGTTCACATAAACCGAGTCTCCATGTAACGCTGACTCAGTATGATCATTTTTAATTTGGTAAAGTGGATATATTGATCTCGTTCCTACATACTTAATGCTGAAATACGATGCTATCTCTAGCATCGTATTATATTGCAAGTACCGTACTTCATTACTTTTTATGAATAATGCAGTAGTTAATCGATTTTCACATAAGAACTGAATTTCCTTAATGGAAGTAAAATATTGATCCTGTTTATTACTATGAAATGAAAGAAAGCATTGTATTAAGTAAGCACACATATAAGCACTAAAACTAATCTCAAAATCCTTGCAGAGGACATTAAAATGCTTGCCAATGTAACTAAATTACATAAAAGCCTTTACAAAATCCCTTGGAATTTATACAAATCTCTTAAAACTCATAAGCCTATAAAATCCCATTAACTATTCAGATATCCTAGGAAATTTTCTAAATCTGCATTAAATTTGTTTAAATTACTTCAAACCACTAAACGTGTCAGAGATTTCTTCAAATTTTTCAAATCCATCGAAATTTTTTGGAAATCCTTTCAAATAGCCTAAAAGGGTTTGAATCCTCTGAAATCCTTACCTTGAACTGTTTCTAAGGACTTACAAATCCCTGAGAATTTTTTTAAACACCTGGAAATCTTTGTAATAATTCAAACCTTCGTCACATTTTAAAAATCTATTTAAAATGTTAGAATATCTTTTTAAAGCTTCAAAATTCGTTTGAATTTCTCAATTCGTGTAAAAAAATTCTTTGACATACATTACAATATTTTTATATCTATTAAAGTTACACTATATCGGATGATATTTCTTCAAATATCTGGTAATATTTGAAGCATTATAAAATCCTGTTGAATCTTGGGAAATTTATTTAAATACCTTATTAGGAGCTTTTGGGATCTCTTAGAATTATCGAGATCTTCAAAAAACTTGAAAAATGCTATAAGAATCGTTTGAAATATTTGTAAATCTAGAAATTCTCTAGAAACCTTTGGAATCATTTTCATTATCCTAATGTCTTATCAACCCTATAAAGACTTTTTAAATATTTTATAATTCATGGAGATTTTTTAAAGCTTTTAAAACTTTTAAGCTTTTAAGAACAATGTTTTTCACCTTAATAACAATACGAAAAATAACATACTGCATTATACAAATGAAAATTATACATAACTTCTTCCACTATGTCCGTATTTTTATTTTTTTAAAATATATTTCAAGGTGGCGCAAGCCGCATGAACTTTCTGCGCTATTATGATTTTTTGCAGTTTTTAAAAAATGCAAATTCCTTCTCATACGTAATATACTACTTTATATTGATAACAGAATGTTCACATAAAATTTTTAAACTAATTTTTCTTGACATTGAACATTATTGGACACTATAATTCACTCAAAAAAGCACAATACTATTTATAAATGATTCTTCTTTAGGCTTATTTATTGCCTGTTCTTAACTACAAAGTGAAAGTGAAAGATTTCAGAAAAACGCAACTTTCTAGCATTACCCTAAAAGAAGATAAATATAAATAATAATAAATGAATCATTAAATAATAATCAATTGTTTAAATGAGCATGTTTTTTTAACTTGCATTAATTATTACCTTCCTAAGTGAAAAGTGAAAAAATATTTTAAGATTCCAATATTAACCGCAACTTTTTTTTGACAATTATGAACATTATAGAAGAAATCAAAACTATATAGCATTATTGAAGAAAAAGATAGTTAAAAACAACAATAATTTTTTCAAATAATTAGTTTTGCTAATTTATATAAATCAATAATTCAACAAAAATAAACAGTAGACCAATAGTTGTCAATTTTAGAAACAACCACAAATTTTTATCATTGATTGAATTGAATATTATTAGTATTAAAAACAAAATTGTTTAGCTATCCATGATGTTGGCTCTAATTCATTATTTAATTTTTTTAAATTTGAAATTGGACATAAAGTGGGAAATTTACAAAAAAACTGAAATTGTATAGCATTATTGTAAGAGAATATTATTGGAAATAATAATAAATCATTAAAACAACTGGTATTGTGAACATTAATATAAAATTATCTCCGGCTAATTAAAAATTGGACGAAAATTAAGAATTGTTTAAAACAACCGCGCCTTTCTATCTTTATTACCAGAGGAAACTGCTAAAAACAATAATAAAATGTTTAAAATTTTTTATTTAAACATTAATTTATCAGTATACAGTCGCAATTTATGTATTAGAAACAATTTTCATTAAAAAATAACAAGAATTTGCTTATAGGGTTTTTATGGGAATCTATAAAACAGAATTATGGGGGTGATGTATTAAAAGAGTAATATTCTATTTATTTTCTATAGCTCTCTCATTTTACCTTTCTCTTCACTACCCTTTCCTCACTCTACCCCTAAAAAAAGTTTTCCGTTATATCAATCCCTTCTCTAGATTTTTTTAACATAAGTATTTTTAAGATTATTCTGAAAAAATATGAAAGAAAAAGGAAAATTTTATTAAAAAGAGAATAATAAAAGAAATCTTCAATAAGAAGTTTTCAAAAATTTAAATTTGTATTTAAGAAAACAAACTATATAATTTTAAAAAATCGAACAATTTGAGAAATTTAAAAGTTAAAGAATTTAAAATGCAAAATCTTTGCCAAGGAATAAATAAAATGAAATTATAAAAGTAAATATAGACTGAGTACTTCAAATGGATTTTCCCTGAGATTAACCCCGTTTCCAGCTTTTTTCAAATAAATATTTTTAAGATTATTCATGTGAAATTATATAAAAGAAATTTAATTTCTTTTTTAAAGAATAAAAAAAGGAAAATTTTCGACACTGCGGAATTATTACGGAAATAAATACAGACTATAAGCCCCTTTTCCAGCGTTATTTATAAAAAATCGAGAGAAAAATTAAATCACACTATTGTACATCCTAAAGTTTCATTTTTTTACATAGCTTATGTTTTAATTATTTTTAACGATTGTGTTGTTAAGCGTTTCTAAATGTTTTTTTCCTTTTCCTAAATTTTCCAAATTAATCTGAAAAGATATGAAAGAAAACTTTTCTTATAAAAAGAATAAAATAAGAAGGCTTCAAATCAATATTTTTAATATTATTTATGTGAAATTAGGTAAAAGAAATTTAATTTCTTTTTTTAAAGAATAAAAAAAGGAGATTTTTCGACACTGCAGAATTATTAAGGAAATAAATACACATTGTATACCGCAAAGGAATTTTTCATAAGATTAGCCCCTTTTCAAGCTTTTCGAAAATAATTTCCTGTAATTTAAATTATTTTTTTTGTGGTTTTTAGTTTTTTGTAGTTTCAAACTAATTTCCGGGCATTATTTATAAAAAAATTTGAACCATCTTACTGTGCATCCTTAAATTTAATGTTTTTCAAACATAGCTTTCGTTTGATATATTTTTTAAAGTTTTTTTTTGTTAAGAGTTTTCAAAGTTTCTTTTTCCTTTTTCTAAATTAATCTTATATGAAAGAAAAAGAAAATATTTTTTTAAATAGAGATTAAAATAAGAAATCTTCAAAAACACGTTTAGAATTTTTTTAATTCTGATTTAAAAGACCAAGTTATATAATTAGGAAAAAATTAAACAATAAACAAATTTTATAAGTTGCAGAATCTAAAATACAAAATGTTTGCCAAGGAATGAAAAAAATAATTAAAGAAGATTAGAAAAGTAAATATGGACTGACTACTTTAAAGGAATTTTCCCTGAGATTGACACCGTTTTCAGTTTTTTTCAAGTAAAGGTTTTTTATTTGATTTATGTATAAATACATGAAAGAAAATTAATTTGATTGAAGAAAATAAAAAAAGGAAATCTTTTAACACTCCAGAATTATTAAGGAAATGAATATAGACAGTATACTGAAAAGAAATTTTCCATAAGATTAAACCCCTTTTCCAGAATTCGAAAATTAAATTGTTTTAATTTGAATCATTTTTTTGTTAAGTCCTTTTTTACTTTTTCGGAGATCCAAAATAATTTCCGGGCCTTACTTATAAAAAATTCAAGAAAAAGAATTTCGAACCACCCTACTGTACATTCTTGAATTTCGATTTTTTCAAACGTAGCTCTTGCTTTATTTATCTTTTAATGTTTTTTTTAAGTATTTAAGAAATGTTTTTTCTTTTTCCTAAATTTCCCAAGTTGATCTGAAAAGATTTGAAAGAAAAAGAAATCTTTTATTCAAAAGACAATAAAAGAAAAAATCTTTAAAAAGAAGTTAAAAAAAAATTTAATATATATTTAAAAATCCAAACTATATAATTACGAAAAGAATTAAACAATTTTAGCAGGTTAGAAAATGAAGAATCTTAAATAAACAATCCTTGTCAAGAAATAAAATAAATATTATTAAATAAAATTAGAAAATTAAATATGGACTGACTACATTGAAAGAATTTTCCCTGAGATTAACCTCGTTTTCAGCTTTTTCAAAGAAACATTTTTTATTTTATTCATGTGAAAATATATAAAATAAAATAAGTATTTTCTTCAAGCAAATGGAAAAAAAAAATCTTTCGACACTGCAGAATTATTAACGAAATAAATACAAACTGTAAACTGTAGAGGAATAATCCATAAGATTAACCCTTCTTATAGCTTATTAAAAATAATTTGGTTAAATTGATATAATTTGTTGTTAAGTTTATTGTTTATTTTGTTTGGAGATACAAAGTAATTTCCGGGTGTTATACGTGAAAAATTAAAAACAGAAAATTTCAAGCACCCCACTGTAAATCTTCAAGCTTTATTGTTTTTTAAACAAAGCTTTAGTTTCATTTATTTTTAAACGTTTTTGTTCTTAAGTGTTTTTTTTCTTTTCCTAAATTTTTCAAATTAATATTTTTTAAACGAAATACAAAAAAAAATAGAATTAGAAAAGTAAATATGGACGGACTATTTTGAAAGAATTTTCGCTGAGATTAACCTCGTTTACAGATTTTTTTGAAATAAATATTTTTAATATCATTTATGTGAAATTATATGAAATAAAATTAATCTTCTGATAGAGAATAAAAAAAAGAAATATTACAGCACTCCAGAAATACTAAGGAAATGAATATACACTGTATACTCAAAAGGAATTTTCCATAGGATTAAAACCATTTTCCAGCTTTCTGAACATAAATTATTTTAATTTAAATAATTTTTTCTTAAGTGTTTTTTTTCTTTTGCAAATTCAAACTTGAAAATTCTAAAAATATAAGAAAGAAAAAGAAAACTTTTCTTATACAGAGAATAAAAGAAGAAATCTAAAAAGAAACAATTGAACAATTTAAGAAGTTTATAAGTTGAAGAATTTAAAATGCAAATTCTTTCCCCGTTTCCAGCTTTTTATAAATAAGTATTTTTAATTTCATTCATATGAAAATATATCAAAGAAAATTAATTTCTTTTAACAAGCAAATCTTTCGATACTGCAGAATTATTGAGGAAATAAATACACACTGATATACTGTAAAGGAATCTTCCATGAGAATAACCCCCTTTCCAGTTTTTTCAAACATTTTTTTTTAATTTAAATAATTTTGTTGTTAACTGGTTTTTATTCTTCTGTAAATTTGCACTAATTTCCGGGCGTCATTCACGAAAAATTCGACAAACTAATTTTAAATTTTTATTGTTTTTTCAAACATAGCTACGGCTTTATTTATTTCTCAAAGTTTTTGTTAAGTTTTTTAAAAATTTCTTTTCCTCTTCCTCTGATCTTAAAGAGCCGCCGCAGGTTTTATTGGCACCATGGCGTAATATAAAGATATTACGAGCGGCAAATCCAAAGGTTTAAAATTACTTAAGTGGAAGTCCGTCAAACTCTTACCAAGACTTTCAAACTTTAACGAAATACCGAATCGGAATACGTTTATGGGTAAGAAGTACGCAGAGTTAATTTGCGGAGTGAAGATATACGACATGCGGGTTTTACGAGGCCGCCGAGACAATAAAGTTGCTTTTCGTCCGTTCATCCACAGATGTGTAAAAGGTCGTGACCTGGCATGTAAGAAATTTTTATATAGTTGTTAATGCACGCTCAAAATAATTCATTGCATATTGATTTTTTTTTAAATTATAGTCCTTCATATAAAAAGGTCTACTTCTATTACTGTAGGGGCCGTACTTAAATTACGTAACGGATTATAGGCCCTCCTAAGACCGCCCCCATTTCCTGTTACAAACGGTAACAACATATTTCTTACCCCCCCCCCCTCTTATTGTACGTAATTTTTAGTTACCAGAAATATTTTGCTAGTTATTTCTAGTAGAATTAGGCAGGTTTTCTGTGAAGCAGATTTTAAAAATTATTTGGTTTTTTTTTTAATATTTGAATCTTCAACAAAATAATTAAGTTTTCGACACAATAGTTGAATGCTTAACCTAAAAAAAACAAGAAAGTATCATAGTTTCTATTTGAAGCAAACAAGATGAAATGTACGCAAACGGAAAAGAATTTGCAACCTCAAAGGATGAGTTTTCAACAAATAAACATTTTTCACTCTAGAAATAAATAAAAATTGATGTAGATTGTGAAAACTTTAAGCCAAAGATACAATTTTTTAACAAAAAATTGAGTTTTCACGAAACTAATGCATTTTTATCTAACAAACATGAAATTTCAAACTAAGAAAATTATTTTTTTACCATTGAAGGATAATTTTCAAATTAATATGGTCAATCTTAAAAAATGAAAAAGTTTAATTGTTAGTTTTAAAATTAATTTAAAAAAAGTTTGCTTGACTAAAAAGTTACACTTTCAACCAAAGACATGAGCTGTCTGCCAAAAAAGTAAATTTTTCACAATGTGGTTTAACTTTTATCCAAGTATTTGAATTTTTGATTAATAAGATTATTTTTAAAAAAAGTACTCAAACTTTTGACTAAAAAGTAGAACTTGAATTTTCATAAAAGAAATTTAAGTTCTATCAAAAAAAAATTTAATAAAAGAGTATCTTAAAAAAAACTTTAATTTCCTGTTAAAAGAGATTTTAGTTAACTTTTTATGGTCCAAATATGAGTTTGTATCAAGAAATAATTATTGAATGCTCTACGAAAGAGCTGCATTTTTTTCCAAAAAAGATTGAATTTCTCTTAAAAGGGATGAATTTTTATTTAAAAAAAAATTTCGAACAAAAAATCGTTGAATTTTCATCCAAAAAAGATTCCAGTTGACTTTTCAAGATGAAAATATAAATTTTTTAACAAAAAATAAGTTTCAATGAAAAAAATTAAATTTTAAATTCCAAAAGTCACATTTTTTTAACCAGAAACGTGAATTTTGAACAAAACAGTTTAATTCTTCACGAAATAGTAGAAATATTATTCAAGAAAGATGTAATTTGTACTAAAACAGATGAATTTTTAATAATAAAAAAAAAATTTTTTTAAGCTGAACTTTCATTTAGAAAAAATTTCAGTTCATTTTTCTACACCAAAATATTAATTTTTAACAGAAAGTTAATATTCAACGAAATATTTTCATTTTCAACAAAACAATAGAATTTCGAACCAAAAAGTATAGCTTTTCAATAAAATAGTTTAATTCTCAACCAAACAGTTGCATTTTTGCCTATAAGAAAGATGAAATTTCTCCTGAAAACAGATGAATTTTTAAGTACCACATTTGTTTAAATAGTTGAATTTTTATCCAGAAAAGATTTCAGTTCTCTTATTAACACCAAAGTATTAAATTTAAACAAAAAATACATTTTCTACGAAATATTTGGATTTTTAACATAACAGCAGAATTTTAATATAACTAAAAAGAAAATCTTCAGGAAAAAATATTTGCGAATTTGCAAAAATTACGTATATTTACGCATTGACGTAAACTTACGTATATTTCAAGTCTTTCTCGAATTACTATAAAAGGTAAACTGAAAAAATAAATATGATTTTTTTAAATGCAATTTTAAGTTCAAAGTAAAATATAAGAATAATTTATATTTTTTAATGAAAATAATTCTTTAATGCTTTTTTTATCTTGTCAACTAATTTATTAATGATTAGTTGATTACTAAATTCAAGAAACAGAAATAAATGTACGAATAAAAAAAAATATATATAAAGTGAAAATTATTTTAATGACTTAATGAAAATAATTTATTTAATTTACTTTCGGTTATTGACTGTTAATTTGTTAATACCTGATTAACTTTGTTCACAATATTAAATTACATAAAAATTGAAGTTAAATTTTGTTTAACTAAGAACAGAAATTTAACACTTACCTTGACCTTATATTATTGAATATGGCATATGATTTCTGTAATAAAAGTTTATTAATATATTTTTCTTCATTTTTTAAATTAAAACTTTTCTACATTTTTTTTTATTTATGACCGAATTTTTTTTTTTAGAAAATTCATCAAGTTTATGGATAATTTGTATTTTTGGTTTAAAATTTTATCTCGTTTGGTCGAAAGTTGATTGTTTTGTTAAGAATAGCTATAGTTTTAATAATAAAATAACTAAGCCATAATTATTAATAAAATAATTTATCTATCATTTTAGTTTTTTGTTAAAAGTTAAACTTCTTTATTAAAAATGTTCTTGTTTGGCTGAAGATTCATACTTTTAGTTAAATGTTTGTCTTATTTTTTAATTATTCTGACTGATAGAAAACGCACATATTTACTTTAAATGCAATTATTTGGATTAAAATGAACTTTTTTGTGGATATAGGATAAACATTATTTTGAGGTTCTAATGCAAATAATTTTCACTGCTTTTTATATTATGAACTGATTAACTGAATATTGACCAATTTGTTTTTCTCTTTAAAAATATATAAAGAGAGAATTATTTGAACGTTTGTATAGAAATAATTTCTGAAGCTTTAAATTATTTGAATTTTCAATGTAAAATAATCGTGTAATGTTTTTTCTTGGTATCATTTTAAAAGAAACATAATATACGGAAATTTAAGTTCTAGTTCAAAAAAAAATATATAAAGTAAAAATAATTTGATATTTTTTAATTAAACTAATTGCTTGAGGCGTTTATGTTGAGAACTAAATCATTAATTTTTAACGGGCTAATTTTTATCACAATATTGAATTGCATAAAGATTCAATTTGAGACTATTAATTTGGTAAAATAAATTGATTATTCAGTTCCAGATTATTTAATTGAATATTAACCATTAATTTTGCAATGAAAGTTAAATTTTTGTTTAGAATATCTCTATTATAATTTTATGAGTTTCCTGGTGATTATCAAGTGAAATCAGTATCTAAATCCAATTTTTTAAATTATTAGTAAACATATATAAATGTTTTTAAATCTGAAGAGTTTTTAATAAAAGAAAATATATAGAAAAACATTTTCAAATTTAAAGAAAATACAATGTAAAAATTATTAGAATGTTTGAATGAAAATTATTGTTTAATGTTTTTTATTTTGTGAACTGATTAACGAATTATTAATTAATTCTACAAAAACTTATGATTTCTTGAATTGGTTTCAAATATTATTTGGAAATCAAATTTTTAACAATAAACGTTCAAATTTAAAAAAAACATATGAAGTAAAAATTATTTGAATGCTTCCGTGAAAATTATAGTTTAAAGCTTCTCATATTCTGCAATAATTAATGAATTATTAGATAATTATTTTTTTCAGAATATTAAATTTAATAAAGATTAAAATTTATTAGATTAGAGAAGCGTTTTTTCGCAATTTAAAAAAATTAATCAGTATTTTAATAATATTGATTATGACCAAATAGAGAAACAAAATTAAAATCTTACACTATTAATTAATTTCCATGGTCAAGAAATTTACATTAATAATTAAATATATTATATATAGTTTTTTAGTAAAAAATTCGTTTTTTAAACAAGATTTGGATTTTTAACTAACAAAGATTTTTATTCTCTAAAAATAAAAACAATAATACAAAAATTTTAATTTTCACGCTAAAAGGAGATATCTTTCAGAAATTAAAAAAATTTTCAAGTAAACAAACAATCGGATTATCAACCAAAAGATGAATTTTCCACTAAAACACACGAATCTTCAACAAAATATAGACATTTTAACCAAATAGTTGAATTTTCAACAAAGAAGATTAATTTTTAACCGAAGTGAAATAGTGAAATTTTAATTAAAAAATTGGTTTCTTAATTTATATGCAAAACCAAACATTTTCTGCACAACATTTGAGTTTCCTTTAAGCGTTTGAATTTTCTACTGAATTGTTGGATTTTTAAGCCAAAAATAAGATTTTACTACAAAAGATTTAAATCTTCAACAAGAAAGACTTATATTCAAAGATATTAATTAGTTGAAATTAAAATATTTAAAAAAAACAGTTGAATTTAAGACCAAATAATTAAACTTGCAGTTGAAAACTATTGTTCGACTAAGAAATTATTTTTAAACAAATTAGTTGAATTTTCGCTGAAACAAATGAATTTTAAAGTGAAATTATGAATCTTTAAACAAAAAGAATAATAATTTCGAAGAAATAGCAGTTTCACATTTAACGAAAAAGTTCAATTTACGACAAATAAAAATGTGATATTTTCGCTAAAAAAAGATTTTAATTCAATTAATTTACAATAAGTTCAAGCGATATTTACAAGTTTTGAAAGGATATAAAAAATTGATTTAAAACAAAATGTAGATTTTTGAAGATTGGAAAAAAAGTGTGAAGTGGTTTCAAAATAATCAAAAAATTTGTTAAGATTTCCGGGCGAATTTCGAATAATTTTTCACTTTATAACATTCCTAAAATCATCAAAGAAGATTTAAACAATTAAATTTATTTGAAAAGATATTTAAAATTTTAGAAAAAATTTCAAACAAAAATAAAATAAAAATTCCCAAAAAAACTTGAAATAAAATATGGATTTTTAAAGATTTTATTATAAACACGTGAAATTTAAAAATTTGGTAGGAAAGATTCAAGACAATAACAAAATTTTCTGAAGATTCCTGGGAATATTTTGAGTAATTTTCCATTTACAAAAATTATTTATTTATAATATTTGCAAACATTTAAAAACATTACAAAAGTTTTCTTAACTTGTCAACAATGAATACGAAAGATTTTAAAACAATAATCACTATAATTGGAGACGATTTTAAGGCATTTAGGAATTTGTGGAGTTTTGGACAAATTAAAAAAACTCAGTTTTTCTAAAAGTTTGTAAAATTCTTCCAAATAAAAAAATGTACATTTTCTCGAGAAACTTTGAAAAATTATATATATTGTTTGTTCCGTCAAATTATAATTTTTCTAAATTTTTACTGAATCTTGAATTAATTTTTTTTGCAACTTCAATAAATTTGTTAAATTTTTGTCTTCTTAGTTTTGAAATTTATCTCCTTTGGTAGAAAATTTTTTTTCTTTAATGGTAAATTTTGGTTTCTGTTTTATCTTTTTAGCTAAGTATTTGACTATTTCGATAAAATTTCTTGGTTAAAAATTCAATTGTTTAGTAAAAGATTCACATTTTAGTTAAAAATCTGTCGTTTTTAAAATTAATCTTCCTGATAGAAGATTCATGTATTTGGTTCAAAATTCAATTATTTGGTTGAAAATGACCTTCTTTGTAGCAAATTCGTATTTTTGGTTTAAACCCATTTTTTCGTAAAAAATATTTTATGGGAAACATCTAATGTTCTTTGGTTAATAATACAACCGCTTAAAAACGAATATTTTATGGTTGAGGATTCACTATTTTGTTAAAAACTTTTTTGCTTGCAAATTAAACAATTTATTTAAAGATCAATTTTATTATTTAAATTATGACATGACTTATCTGCAATTTTTAAAAATATTCTTCAATATTTTTATGACACTTAAGCAAATTATATTTGTATGACCTGAAGAAAAAAGCTGAAAAAATAGTTATTCAAAATTAATTAGCGCGCCTAACGCGCGATTGTCGATGCCAGTAAAAATAAAAAAGTTAAAAAAAATATTTTGCTTTAACGATTACATAATTTAAGCCGAGAAAAAAAAAGTTTGTGAAAAATTTTTTACGGGAATAGAAGAAGGTTATTATAAGAAAGCCATTGATAAAAAGATGAAGTAAGAGTTGATTGATCGTAGGTTTAGCGACCTATTGAAATCGACTGAAGGCGAAGTACTTTTGTTCGTTTCTTTCTATTTTTTTAGGGTTCCTCGTTCCGTTACTTAATCAAGTTTGATTTTTTTTGAGAAGTCGTAAAGGCCGCATATCTAATTGATCTTTTCTTAAATGGAATCGACACAATTTTATTCCATTATACGAGTTTCAGATCATACCTAATAAATGATTCAGGGAGGATTTTCACCTGACAGGAAATTCTCTCCTTGGCAGGATTCTCATTTGAGAATTGTTGACCTTAACCCGAATGATGTGCAATATTTTTGCTAGTCAAATTGGTGCCGACTTATTAGAGAAACTATTTATGCCTTTTCAAACCTGTCAAAACCTGAATGAATAAGTTGCAAATTAGAAAGTGATATCTGTAAATGATCATACACGTCAGTCAGGTTCAAAATTATTACAAGCAGTATGTTTCATAAATGAAAATACAAAATATACTAAAAGAAAGAATAAAATTATTATTAATTACATTAAAATTTTAAAAATTTTAATTAGATTAAAATCAAATTTAAAATCCTGTTTAACGTCCAATAATCAAGTTATGCAATACATTTCTTGAAAATAAAACCAAGAATCAAATTACCAAAGAGTGACGCCAAAATAGGTTAATTTTTAGTCTTTTCTTTGGACCTCTCTAGCGACTGGAAACGAAATATAAAAATATGTTACACTTATTAAATTAATTTTGATTAAAAAACAAAGTGAGCATCGCTTTTTGTTCCTTGAAAATTTCAAAAAATTATACTTTTTAGCGAATGAAGAAACCCAAAAAAAAATAAAAACTTGACCGATAAGGGGTTGATGTGAAAAATAATTTCATAATTAGTTGTATTTTATATTTTAAAATTTTTTATTCGCTTTTCGACCCCTAAATAAGGGTAATTTAAAAAAATTCGAAAAACAAAAAACGATGCTCATTTTGGTATTCAGTAACGAATAATTTGATACTTATAAAATATTTTTTCTCGAATTGTTCAAGAAATCCAAAAAATAGTAACTTCAAAAAGGATCTTTTTTTGCCTGAAAAAGAAAGAAAAATTGACAAAAATAAAAAAGAGGAAAGAAGATGAGAAAGTAGCCCAACAAATCCCATTAAACATATTAATATTAAATTAATTTAATATAATATTAATATTATTATTATTATACATAATAATTTACAAAGCTAGATAATTTAAATTTGAATTAAGAAAATTTCCCAGAAATCGTAAATTAAACAGATATTTCTGATTTGTTCATAAATTTTTATTTTTAGAAACTGGATCTCAAAGCTGAAGAACTTGTTTTTAGCATTTACTCAAATTATATGGGGAAAAGTAAAAAATTCTGTAACATTTTATTTTTTTAGAAGTTCACAAAGCACATTCTTTCACGCATATTCAATTTTACAATCCTCAACAGTTTTCGGTTAAATCTAAAACAAATCAGTTACCCAAACAGTTCCATTTTAAAGCCAAAAAGTTGAATTTTCAAAAAAGAATTATTTTCTACCGAACAAGTCAAATTTTGAAGAAAATTAATTTTTTAAAATAAACGTCCAATTTCCCACAAAATGTATAAATTTTCAACCAAACCTTCGAATTTTAAACTTAAAAGATTATTTGAAACCTAAAATGGAATAGTAATATTCACAATTTAAAAAAAATTATTTTTAATGCAAAATATAACATTTTTAGGATAGTAAAGTCCTGAACCAAAATGGATTAATTTTAATTTATCAGTGGAGAGTTCAATTTATTTTCAAAAGGATGACATTTAAAACAAAAGAATTGCATTTTAAAACAAAGAGATAAATTATAAACTAAAATAATCCGTTCTCTAAGATAAGTAGAATAGATAAGATCTAAATTTTAAAAGCTGATTTTTAATAATAGAAAAAAATAATTTTTAGAAAATACTCATATTTTGTACAAATTTCTTAAATTTTACGATACAGAGGTAAAAAAAGGAATTTTCAAAGAAGGAAATTGATTTTCCACGAAAATGGAACAATTTTTAACAAAATATACAAGTTTCTCATGAAACAGTTGACTTTTCGATAAATTTCGTAAATTTTTCATACAATGATCAATTCTTAATACAAATGGAACATTAAAATCTTAATTCAAAAATTAATTCTCATTTAAAAGAAACAAATTTCTAAAAAAAAGTGGAGTTTCAGTTGAAAAATTTGAATTTTCTATTGAATTGTTGAATTCTGAAGCCGAAAAAAAGATTTTACTATAAGAAATTCGAATTTTCAACATAAAGTTGCTTTTCAACCCAATAGTTGAATTTAAAACCAAATAATTAATTAATAATCAAAGCAGATTTTTTCAATTACTGAATTTTTTACAAAACAATGGAATTTTTTGAAAAAAGTTCAATTGTTCACCAGAGAGATGAATTTTCAATCAAGAAATATTATATTTTAATAAAAAATGTAATATTTGGTGTTTCAACAAAAAATATTGTAATTCTAGATTAACAGATTTGAATTTAAAAAAAAGAATGTTTCCAGAAAGTAGTTAAATTTTTAACTATGGAGGTGAAGAGAAGAAAGAAAATCAAGAAAACATTCTTTTTTTTAAATTAGGTCCATTTTTTAAAATTCATAACATTTTCAAAATTAAAATAACACTTTTCAGCCAGCAGTTTAATTTTTAACCCAAAAAGATAAATTTGGAAGAAAACTGGCAAATTCTTAACTAAAGATATAGATTTTCAACCAAAAATATGATATCTGACAGAAAAATGTGAAAAAGCAAAAGGAAATAAGAACAGGAAATTTCCAAAAAATTGTTGAATTTTTTATAAACAGTTCAATTTTTAAGATGAAAATATCAATTTCAACCAGTAAAATTTTCAGTCTAAAATTATGAAATTTCAATAAAAAAAAAAATTTTGACTAACAGATATGATATGTTACCGAAAAATGTAATGTTTTACGGAATTATCAAAAACTATTGAAATAATTAAAGATCCACAAAATTCGAAATCAATTGAAAAAAAAAGAAAAAGTTTTTAAGGGAATAGTTAAATTTCAAAATAAAGAGATAAAGAAACAAAAGGAAAGAAGGGAAAAAATTTTCAACAAAATTGTTCAATTTTTTATAAAAGAGTTGAATTTTGAAGGTGAAATTATCATTTTTTTAATACTTACATTTTCAATCTAAAAAGTAGAATTTTTAATAAAAAAGTTTAATTCCTAACCAAAGAGATAAATTTGCAATAAACAGAAATCTTAACGAAAAATGTAATGTTCGATGTTTCTAAAAAAAAAATGTGAAATTTAACAACCACAAATTTGGCCTCAACTAAAAAAATTAGTTTTCAAGAAAATAGTTGAATTGCCAGCTTAAGCGATGATGAGAATAAAGGAAAGGTGGAAAATAAAATTGAAACAAAATTTAAATTTTCTAAAAAGCAGTGGAACTTTCAAGATTCACGTAATGATTTTAGAGCAGCACTTTAATTTTTAAACAGAAGAGACAAATTTGAATGAAAATTGTCAAATTCTTAACCAAAGAGATGAAATTTTAACCAAAAATATAAAATGAGATGTTTTCTTTAAATTTGTAATTTCAGATCTACAAAAGTTGAATTTAACAAAGAAAAGAAGACTTTTTCAAGGAAATAGTTAAATTTGAAAATAAAGAGATGAAGAAACAAAAGGAAAGAAAGAAACGAAATCGTGAAGAAACTGTTGACATTTCTATAAAATAGTTGAATTTTTAAGAAGAAAATATCAATTTTTAACCAGTTAAATTTTCAGATTGAAAACACAAATTTTTAATAAAAAAGTTTAGTTGATAACCCAGCAGATACATTTGCAAATTTATAATATGATATCTTAATAAAAAATTTAATATTTAATGTTTCTACTAAGAAAGATTTTTATTTTAGATCCACAAAAGTTGAAATATAACAAAAAAAATAAGTTAGAAAAAATAATTAAATTTTCAAATAAAGAGGTAAAGAAACGAAAAAAAGACAAAATTTGGAAATAATTGTTGAATTTTCTACAAAACAGTTGAATTTCTTAGACGAAATATTAATTTTTGACCATTGGTTGATTTTTCGACCCAAAAAGAAGAATTTTCAACACAATAGTTTCCTTGTTAATTAAAGAGTTAATTACAGTTTTAATTGAAAAATATGATATTCGAAAGAAAAATGTTATTGTTGATGATTATACGAAAAATATAGGAATTTTAGAACAAAAAAAGTTGAATTAAATAAAGAAATGAAAAAATTATGTAGATTACAGTTAAATTTCGAAATCAGGAGACAATGAAACGAAAGAAAAGAAGGGAATTCAATTTTTTTTAAATTGTTAAATTAAAAAAAAGAACTTTCAACTAAAGAAAATATTTTTTAAACACAGATAAAATAGTTACTTTAACAGTTACAAATGTACATTTTTATCAACAAAATTGAACATAATTATTAAAAAAATAAAAATCCAGAACCAACAAAGATTTGTCAAACAGGTGCATTTTAAACCAACCTAGATGAAGTTTCTACGAAAATTGATGAACTTTTAAATAAAAAATATCACTTTTTCAACTGTAAAGATGAGTATTCAACCAAAACTGAAATATTTAAATTTTAAGTAAAAAATGTTTTATTTCAACCAACAAAATAGTTCAATTCCCAAAAATGCTAATAATAATCATTTTTAAGATTATTCTGTTAGTAAGGAATAAGACAATTGAAAGTCTATAAACAAAAAAGAAGGTCCATAAACTCTGTTTTTTAACTTTCACCGTTTCACATTTTTCAAAATATTGTTTTAGTTACTCACGTTAAATAGATTTTTTGGGTAAAAAAAATTATTTTCACAATGAAGCTAGTGCTGGTCATCAGATATTTTTTTCATTGAGTTTTTCCCACAATTTTTCGAGAATTTCGATAATAACGTTTCCCCCTCTTTTTATATATAAAAATTAGAAATTGTTATTTTAATTCACGTTCTGAATATGAATTACAAAAATTTAATAAGTAGAAAATTGTTACAGGAATTAGAAAGGATTGAGGTTGGGAATAACAAACAGTCCTTTGCAAAGAATTGGACCCCCGGCAAGTGGAGGATTATTCCAGACAGATCGCTTTTCGGCGGTAACCACACGGAACAGTAAATTAAACAGCTTTTGTAAATAGGACATATACAGAGGGGTGAATTTAGATTTCGCGGTTGAAAAAAGGGGATCAGGGGGGAAAATAATTGATTATTCGGTTGGATGATTTTTTGTAATCCGGTCCGATTATAAAGCTATATAGTGTACTTTATTTAACGAGGCGCATTCTGATTCTCCAGACTCTCGAGCATAACTGGGCTCTACACTATAAAGTAAGAACTTTGCATAATCCTCATGGTTAATTTGTTCATATTTTAACATAATACCTTAAAGCGTACTTCTGGAATTTATTTCTCCATGATCTTATGAGCCTTGTTAAATCTCTTTGTAAATTTATCTTATTTAGAAAAAACATGTGAATCCGAGGTGGTAAACATTTATGTTTTTAAATGTAAAATCTGCCCGCTTGACGGGCACAATCTTATAGCACCATGCAGAAATTTCCACATCTTTCCCTGTTTAAAGTTGGGTTTTGTTGAGGCCCCTTTTAGAATATCTAGTCTACAAAAAACTGGTGGGGGACCTATCAGAATATCTAGTCTAGAAAAAACTGGTTGAGGCCCCTATCAGAATATACAGTCTAGAAAAAACTGGCTGGGGCCCCTATGAGAATATCTAGTCCATGCAAAAACTGATTAGGGCCCTCATCAGGATAACTAGTGTAGAGAAACGGGCTGGGGCCCCTATCAGAATATCTTGTATAAAAAATACTGATTGAGACCCCTATCAGAATATTCAGTCTACAAAAATCTGGTTGGGGCCCCTATCAGAATATTCAGACTAGAAAAAAAAGGTTGTGGAGCTATCAGAATATCTAGTCAGAAAAAAAACTGGTTGGTGATCCTATCATAATATCTAGTATAGAGAAAACTTGTTGGGGCCCCTATGAGTATATCTAGTCTAGAAAAAACTCGTTGGGGTCTTTATCAGAATAAACCGTCTGGAAAAAACTTATTAAGACGCCTATCAGAATATCTAGTCTAGAAAAAACTGGTTAGGGCCCCTGTCGGATTATCTAGTCCTTAACAATTTTTTGGGCCCTTTTTAGAATTTTGTCTACAAAAAACTAAGTAAGGCCCCTATCAGAGTATCTAGTCTAGAAAAAAGTTGTTTGGGGACCCTATCAGAGTATCTAGTCTAGAAAAAACTGGTAGGGGGCCCTATCAAAAAATCTAGTGCAGAAAATACTTGTTGAGTCCCCTATCAGAATATACAGTCTAGAAAAAAACTGATAAAGGCCCCTATCACAATATCTGCTCTAAAACAATACAAATTGGGGCCCTCGTCAAAATAACTAATGTAGAAAAACTGGCGGGGGCCCCTATCAGAATATCTAGCCAAAAAAAGACTGATTGAGGCCCCTATCAGAATATCTAGCATAAAAAAATCTGGTTGGGCCCCTATCAGAATGTCCAGTCTAGAAAAAAAGGTTGGGCGCCTATCAACATATCTAGTCTGAAAAAAAACTGGTTGGTGATCCTATCATAATATATAGTCAAGAAAAAATCTTTTGGGCCCTCTATCAGAATATCTAGCCTAGGAAAAACTGGTTGGGGCTCCTATCAGAATAAACAGTCTGGAAGAAACTGATTAGGGCCCCTATCATAATATCTAGTCTAGAAGAAACTGTTTAGGGCCCTGTCAGAATATCTAGTTAAGAACAATATGGTTGAGGCCCCTATCAGAATACAGTCTAGAAAAAACTGATTAATGTTCATATCAGATTACCTAGTCTAAAAAAACCGAATAGGGCCCCAGCAGAATATATAATCTAGAAAAAACTGATTGGGGCTACTATCAGAACGTCTAGCCTAGACAAAACTAATAAGGATCCCTATCAGAATATCTAGTCTGGAAAAAACTGATTGGGGCCCTTGCCCGATATCTAGTGTATAAAAAAATGTTGGGGACCCTGTCAGATTCAAGTGAAGAATTCCATGCTTCGTGTAGGTATGGAAAATCTATCTGTATATATATATGTGTGTGTGTCGTGTGAAATAAATGCAACTGTCGCGAAAAGAACTTTTTCTGTTTTTTTTTTATTAAGCAAATTCTAAGTTCCACCCTTATGAAAAATTGCAAATGTTCATAAAAATTACATTCTCTGTAATTGTAAAAAGTTGGAAAGTAGCCTACACTGGGAAAAAACGAAATAATCGACAAAGAAAAATTTCAATCTATTATAATAATTCAATTGAAATTTTTTTTGATATTCCTGTTAACAGTTTTTTTATTTTACATTTGCATAACGTCGTATAGTAATAAATATTCAATTAGAAAAAGAGAGTTTTAAATTTAGTGTTATAACGTTTCTGAGCTTTAGGTTATTAGGATGGCTTTTTCATCGAATTTCAACTCGTAGGTTTAGCGGAATGGTTAAAACTCCCGACTGCTAGGTAATAGGATTAGATATAAATGTAAGTGTTCGATACCCCGTAGAGTTATAAATTTTATTTGTAATATATTGTTTAAAAATTTAATATATGTTTTCACTCTAAACAGGACCATTAATATGTAAAGTCAAAATCCTCGTTAAAAATTATTATTTATTTTTTAAATACCTTTTTTGTTATATTGCTTAAGGTATAGCAGTAGCATCTCAATTTTTAAAATTATAAACTATATTCGGAAGATATAGAGTCGTATGATAATTAATCAATACAAGTACTGGCTGTCACTAGCCAGTACTACTTTTCAGAAAAAAATCAAAAAGGCGAGTCCTATTGAAAAATGGTTCAAAGAAATTGTGTGGGATTTTTCAAAATCTATTATTTCTCTTTAAAACGTTTTTTCGTATTTTACGTCGTTTGGTGCGAAATTAAAATTTCCTGGCATCAAATTTCGGACAATTCTAATAACTTATCAAGCATTCGATCGAAAAGTGATTTATAAAAAATTTGTAGATATTTTTCAGGTGCACACTTTTTGTTAAATTACTTTTTTTTAATTATGGTGATTTTCAAAAAAAATATATCTTTCTATTTTCAATATTATTTTTCACGAATAAAACAAAAACTACGCATATTCGGGTAATTTTACGGTGTGCCCACTACCATAGGCAAAGTGGCGAGAGAATAATAGTAATATCTAAGTCCCCTAGGCGGCGCTTGTGTGAGTTTAGAATTTGAAATGAACCTAAGCAGACGATAGAAGTTCTATCGTCTGCTCAAGTTCACTGTAGCTGCAAGAATGATTATTTTTTGGATTGTTGAATTTGGATTCAAACCAAAAATTAAAACAAATCAAATCGACTATCAATCAAATTAAATTAAATGAGCTGCCGGATAAACATAATCCTATTTTGCTAGGAGTGGGAAGGCCCTTGGATGATTTCAGAAACACTTTCGGATTTTAAGTCATAAAGACTATATATAGATGTAGAATTTCATTGTGCAAACTTTTCCCCCAGGCAAAAATTTGTACACGGAGAAAAATAGATCGAGAATTTATACCAAACTCAGTTGGGTAAACTCGGGACATATGGAAACTTTGATAAAGTTCCATTTCTAGTTTGGGGAAACGAAATTCGGTAATACCTCATTCAGAAACATCAAAGTGTTTTTTAATTATTACTAATGTTCACCAAACTGCACTTTAATTAATTCTGTACTTGGTAGTTGACATTTTAATAGCCACAATTAGAAAATATATAAAACGTTTGATAAAAATTAATGAAAAGTTGGGTAAAACGCTGTCGAGGACTCTGTAGAAAAAATAAGAGTGTTTACAGAAAAGTGACGAGGGAATCACTGACGCTCACACTAGGTACAGTCTTAAGGCTAAAATGTGAACGAGTTTTAGTGATCTATATGTCCCCTAGGTGGCGCCTGTGTTGATGCTTGTTTGGTAGAAGGGGAAGATCAGGAATATAGGAACATGGCGGACATGTAAATAACGAATGAGTGATTATAATAATCACGCCTCCAAATTATTTACATTTTCTGTTTGAAACAAATTTACCTTATTTTTATTTTTAAATTGAAAAAGGGACCGATCTGTTCGGAGTGGTACTTAAGTGTTGTGCTTAATGTCTCTGTTTAAATATTTTTTCAGTTAGAATTATGGGAAGAATAATTTGCACAAACAAACCATTTCATGTAATATATAAAAACTGCAATTTATTTTTGATCATGTGATATTTGATGTTTTTTTATATTGCTTGAAACGGTTTGTTTACGTAAATTATTCTTCCTGTAAATCTAAATTTAAAAATATATTAAAATTAGCATGGAATTTGTGGAGAAGCGGGTGGAGGGGTTGCCGAAATAGAGCTGTAGATCGTTAGATCTCCACTAGATGGCGCCATTTCGTTACTTTACTAAGTTAATATTCTTTAATATGGGACTGTACGCAGTGTGCTGACGCTCGAGAAACTTTAACTGCCAGTTTGGTAAACCGTAAGCTTCTGTGAATAAAAAAGAACTTATGCGCAATCAACTGCATACAACCTATACATACACATTATTCAGTCAAAGCCAATCAGAATACAATTGCGTACACATATACATACACAATTTAGTTTAAACAATTACACGAAATTACAGTACGTTACGCACGATACACTCGCATGCTTTTAACAATATTAGGGCTATGTGACGAGTGGGTCAAGTGACAATATTCCTACCTGAACCTCACTTTTTTTATTTCCCAAATTATTTTCACACGAAGTGCCACATCGACTTGAAAATTTGGGACAATAAATAAGAAGCACTAAGAAAGGTGGGTCTGGTCCTAAATTTGTATAATGTGAAAAAAGCAACAAAAAAAATATTGATAAAAAAAAACTTTTTCACAGTCACACAAATTTAGGACCAGACCCACCATTCATAGTGCTTTTTGTTTAGTATCCCAAATTTTCAACTTGATGTGGCGTTTCGTGTGATAATAAGTTGGGAAATAAAAAAAGTGGCGGTAAGGTAGGAATCTGGTCACTTGACCCACTCGTCACATGGCCTTAACGCTATTAAAAATCGAAAACGCTGCGACGGTTTTCGAACCACCTAACCGAAGTTTAACGCGTACTATCTTTTTGATTTAAAATATTCAAGCCATTAAAATTGAGCATTAAAAACTTAAAAAATCTAGTCTATATAAAATCTATAAAATTAATTTATGTTAGAATTTCAGGAATTAAATCGAATATGCAATGTAATACATAGAAAAACACTAGTGTTAAATTTGTTGCAGCTCAAATTTCATTGGTCTCCCAATGAGCATTTGAGAGAATTTTCAAGACTCAAATGCATTCCTCTAAACGTAGGTGCTCATCTGGGCATCTAGGGGGAAGTATCATTTGGAGACTGAATTTTGGCTCATGCAGAGTTGTGCATTGCTGAAGCGCGCTGTCAGCTACCTGAACTCCACTCAAAGCAACAATTCGCTTTGCGATATTACACAGTCTTTATTGAAGATTTGCAATTGAAGATACTTTAATTTTCAATATTCAAATTATTTCTTGAAAAAGAGATCCTACTCCATCTTCACTCCATTGGGAATCGAACCACAAAACTTCTGATTTCCGGTTAGGTGCTTTTCCAATTAAGCTATTAGAGGGATCAGAATAAGTACTCCTAATTAAAGATTATAACACTAATTTTTAGCTAGGTGTTAATGGTACAAGTAATTATTTCATAGTTTTTAAATTTATCTGCTATATCATCAGAGATTGTACCTTACCAACAGTAGATCAACCCTCCAAACCATGAAGGCAGAAAATCTAAGATGAAGATGGAGTAAAATCAAAGATGGAGTAGGATCTTTTTTTCAAGAAATAATTTTGATTTTAATTTATAAAAATTATTTTCCATCTAGTCTCATTAATACGTTTAGCATTTTCTATTATTGAAGATTCTTAACTTAATCGATATTGTGTAGATTTTCTGCTTTTATGGTTTGGAGGGTTGATCTACTGTCGGTAAGGCACAATCTCTGATGATATAGCAGATAAATTTAAAAATTATAAATTAATTTTCAATATGTACAATTTATCGTGTCGTTTTGAATGTTTTTTTACATAATTCAATTTTAGATACTCACAATTAAACACTCTGCAATATTAAAATTGCATAAATAAAAATTTTGGATAATTCTGAAGATCTAAACTTAAATTTTGAACTCAAAATCTTCTAAATTGAAGAAATTTGTATTGTCCCAGTGGGCACAAAGTTTGGCGACGTCTTTACGAAATCGTTATGACATGTTTACGACATCTTTACGACATCCTATGTCCATGTCGTTAAGGTGTTTTTACGATATCATAAATAAGTCGTATGATCTGACGATGTCTGTTCGATATCGCAAAGACACCGAAACGACATGGACATAGGATGTCGTAAAGATGTCGTAACCATGATTTAAAACTTTTTGTAATGGCGAAACTTACAAAATTTTCAACGTCTAATTTGAAAAATTAAAAACTTTTCAATTTTAAAGATGTATAAATAAAAATTCTTAAATTTGAATGATTTTTAAGGTAATAAGTAATGGTTTAAATTCTAATTCATCCAAATTCAGTAAGTACCAATTTGCCAAATATAAAAAATTTAATTAATTTGGCTAAATAATTTTTGCTAATAATTAACTAAATTGATTTATTTTCCAATTAAATGGTATCGTATTACTTAACTAAAATTTTTATTTAACCATTTAAATAGTAAATCGAAAGATTGGCTAGATCCATTGGTCTTCGCGGATACTACATTTTATGCAAGATTTTACAGAAATATATTTTATCCTCTTGAATAAAAAATTTATAATTGTTGAGTAATTGTCAAAAAAAATTTTTGGAAATGTAAACAATTTATTTGAATGGATAATGTTTTTCATTTCTTACAAATAATAAATTTTCTCATCATTTAATTGAACCCAGTTTTCCTACTAAATACGAGGAAACCAATAAAATAAAAAAACAATAAAAAAAATTCATTCGATTTATGGTAATTAAATTTAATTGAATAAAAATAAAATATTTACTTATGAATACTAAACGACAATGAGGACTGTAAGTAAATTTAAAATAAGACGTTGAATTTTGCGACCGGTATAGATTTGAAAGTTTTGTAATTAATTAAAAAAAAACTAAGAGTCATTTCAAAAAAGTAAAAACACCTCTGGATTGGCCTCGGAATTTTTTAACAATTAGCGCATTTTTTGTTCAGCGCACTGTTGCTTCGTGCCCGCAGTAACCAATTTTGAGGGAATTATTGTTATTCCATAATTTGAAGTTTGCTTGACTTTACCTTTCCAAACATTACATAACAAGCATTAAACTTTATCCAATTTTTCCTGAATGTGTGACAGAATATTTCATTATTGAACGGTTATTTATTCTTTAAAATTTCACAAGACACAAAATATTACAATAATGTCAAACATTCTCCTATTGGTCAATATATCACCATTATACTTAAAACTTCGGAAAACTTTCCTAACCAAATTGTCTCCTAGCTTTTTTAGTTTTCTAATTAAAGTAAAAAAACTGGCTTTTTTGTAAAAATTAATTTTGATTTATTTTTTAATATCTTTCGATTAAAAACGCTACAAATTTTTGCCTAGCGGAAAAAAGATGCGCAATGAAATTCTGCATCTAGATATATTTAAAAAAATCAAGATTCGAAAATGTTTCTGAAAGCTTCTAGGGGCCTTTTCACTCCCGGTGAAACAAGTTTATGTTATTCGATAAGGCAGCTCAAATGTTAAAGTCAATTTTTTTTTGGTTTGTTTTATTGGTTATTATTATTCATGTACTTATATTGAAATCAGTATGCATTTTATTTTAGGAGAAGTGAACATAACCTAAAAAATTAGAATAAAGCGAAAAGGGGGGGGGGATTGCGTAGACAATAGTTCCTGCTACGTCCCGTTTGAGTCGCTGATGTTGCATTCACACAATCTTATGTACAGTTTATCCTTCCTTTTTTTCAATGCCGACAGTATGAATATTCATCAAATGAAAAAAATAAATTTAAAAATATGGTTCATGTGTTCTCAAGTGTCTTAAAACTATAAATACAATTGTCGCGAAAATACTTTTTATTTATCTTATACATTATACTATGTCAATCTTAAACTTTTTGAAACGATCGAAAAGACCTAGAAATTGAACCTTAGAAGGAGGTTAAAAGAATTTGTTATTAAAAATTGGTTAAAGTTCACGATGAAATTTATAAGTTCTGTCGTTAAAAATATTTAGCGTTCATAAAGAATTATATTTCTTGTCCATTAAAATCACCATATTACAGTCGTGCTAGAACCTTGAAATATTTTGTTTTCTTTAGAGTTGGTCTACTAGGCCCGCGCTCACTTTCAATTGGAATATCTCCGGTTTAGATCCATTTTTTTCAGATCCTAGCCCAGAATCTCGCCAAAATAAATATTTTAAAAATAAATATGAAAATAATTTGCAGATTAGAAATATTATTTAATAAGTGAGAAAACATTTTGGAAAACAACACTGCTGAAAAAAGATCCGGGTCCCTGAGACCCGTTTTAACACCGTAGGATTAAATATTGAAAATTGATCTTGTTTATTACATTCATTTGTAAAAAGTCAAGCCGCTTTTCTCCTTTCAAACAAAGAGAAATAAATAAAAGGTTTTAATTCTTAAGAAAGGGATTTCTTGGGGGATAATACGTAAACTTTTTGAAATGGTCTAAAAGACTTAAAAACTGAACCTTACAAGGAGGTTAAAACAATTTGTTATTAAAAAATGGTGAATGTTCACGATAAAATTTATAAGTTCTGTCGTTAAAAATATTTAGCGTTCATAAAAAATTATATTTCCTGTCCATTAAAATCACCATATTACAGTCGTGCTAGAACCTTGAAATATTTTGTTTTCTTTAGAGTTGGTCTACTAGGCCCGCGCTCACTTTCAATTGAAATATCTCCGGTTTAGATCAATTTTTTTAATCCTAGCCCAGAATCTCGCAAAAATAAATATTTTAAAAATAAATATGAAAATAATTTGCAGATTAGAAATATTATTTAATAAGTGAGAAAACATTTTGGAAAACAACACTGCTGAAAAAGATCCGGGTCCATGAGACCCGCTCTAACACCGTAGGATTAAATATTTAAAATTGATCCGGTTTATTACATTCATTTGTAAAAAGTCAAGCCGCTATTCTCCTCGCAAATCCAGAGAAATAAATAAAAGGTTTAAATTCTTAAGACAGGGATTTCTTAGGGGATAAGACGGATATAATTCAAGTGGTTATCTATCCTTGGTGTATGAGATATATATCTGTTTTTACACCATCAGAGAGAAGCTTTGGTCGGGGCTCGAGGGTTCGGGCAGCAGCAGAAGTCGATTGCAGGAAGTTAGTAAAACTGTTTCTTCTAAAGTGGGATTTAAGTAAGTTCTTAACGAGTGCCAGGCCCATTATAGCCGGCAAGTTCCTCGTTAATAAGTAAGGCGCGCGTGGAATGGGATGCTGCCTGCGTCGATGATAGACCGTGTGCTTTACCACTCGTTATCGCATCTTCAAAAAAGAGTTTTAGATTAGTCTCTAACCAGTCCTGAATTCTGAATATCTATAGCGTGGTTCTGCGTAAAGACTTTTTAATGCATTCGGCATCAAGGAACTTTGATAAAACTCTAGAAACGAGTTTAGAAGAAGTTTCTCTTAAATACAATCACTATTATACCTCTTATACCTCTTATGATAGTCCCCATTTTTCTTAGGGTTAGTCCATTAACTAATATTAACCTTAGTGTTTTCGACCCTCCCCCCCCCGAAGTGGAAAAAAATTAATTTCATGGTTTAAAATTAGGGGCCGCACAGTGGAAGAAAAAACACATTCTTTAGACAAAAATCGACTGAAAGTGCAATTCTGAAAGGATTTTGATTTTTCTTATTCAGAATTGACCGCAAGACATCCAGATATAAAATTAAAATGTGAAATTTTGTTTTTGACTTAACGTATATTTGTTATTCAAGAGCAAATATACAACTTTTTGTTGCTAAACTTTTCCATGATACTGTTTCTTCTAAAACTTTGAAATTTATTAAAAAAGGTCATAAATCAATGTAAAATCTAACTACAAATAACTTATTAGTTGGTTAAATTGAAAAATATTAATAATCTTATAAACAAATTAATTAACAAAAGTAATTTTTTCGTGATTTGCAGTGATTAACTAATTTTGACCCATATCTTTTTTATAAAGTATTCTAGATAATGATGTGTGCTTACAATCAGTTGAGAATAGCTAACAATTGCCAAGTATTTTAACAATTTTTATAAACAAATGCAAAGTTTGACCATTTTTTTATGAAAAGACTTGGTTTTTTTACGGAATAAATTGAAAATGTTTTTCCTAAATCTCCTTGCTATAATAATTTACATAGCGGCCAAAAAATGTTGGTTATTTTAACAATTTTTATAACCAAATGTGCAGTCAGACCATTTTTTGATATTTTTCTGAAATCAACTTAAAATATTTTGCCTAAGACTTCTTGGAATCATATTTTTGATAGTGACCAAAAAATTTTCTACATTCGACCGATTTAGCAGACGACTGAATTTCGTTTCTTTCAAATCTAATCGATTTTGGGTCAGGACTTTAAAAAAAAAACATTTACGATTCATGAAGAATTTTTTTCCATTTTCGGCAAAAAAATAATTGCTGTCATATATGAGGTCACTATAAAAAATATTGATTCCGAAAAAAATTAAATCTGCTCATGAAAAAGTGGTCAAAACGTGTATTTGTTTATGAGAATCGTTTAAATAATTCAAATTTCCTGTCACTATTCAATATGTAATAGCATAGATTCTTTTGGAACATGTTTCGAATTAAGTCGGCGAAAAAATGAAGTCTGTTAATGAAAAAAGTGGTCCAAACGCGCATTTGTTTATAAAAATTGTTTAAAGAATTAACATTTTTTGGTCACTATCAAAAACATCATAGCAAGGATTCTTAAACTAAACATTTTGAGTTCTTTCTGCAAAAAAATCAATCCTTTTCATCATAAAAAGGTCAAAATGTGCATTTGTTTATAAAAATGGTTTGAATAATTAAAATTTTTGTTATTAAAATAAAAAAAAAATTTTTTTCAGTGTGGGCCCTCTAATAAGATCCCCCAAACCCCTGTAACAAACCCTAAATATATAAATGATATATAAATATTTTTTAACATTTTTTCATAGATTGCCTATTTTTCGAGATATTCGAAAAATGGGCACTCTATGAAAAAATATTATGAATCAAAAGTTTCAAGTTAAAAAATCACCCTGTATATTTTTTTAATTGTGTACTGAAACAGAAATTATTTTCAGTTTTACAGAAACCAAATTAAATAAACATTATGTTTCGTTGTTTTTAAACAAAAATTCAATGTAAAGAAAAAAAAATGTTCGTGGCTACGAAAGTTATTTCTTCTTTATTCATAATGTGTCCCCTAAGGGTTTACATGACTTCCATTCCTTACAATCTTTCCGTTTACATCTATATATTTTTTACAATCTTATCCT
>NC_046660.1:58592505-58623305 GCF_010883055.1 Belonocnema kinseyi
CCCGTCTTCTATTTCTCTATCATTAAAGAACTCCCTCCTTTCTTCTTCCCACCTCGTTAATTCGATCGCCCTCCCTCTCCTCTCTTCTACCTCCATCAAACAAATGCATAATTTTTTTAAAACTTAATTCATTTAGTAGAAAATCTAACCAGCTTTGTAGAAAATTTGGTTTTTTGTTGAAAATTAATTTTTTGATTAAAGATATAGCTATTTCATTTTTACTAGAGAATTGTAGAAAATTAACTTTTTGATTGGAACTCCTATTTTAGAGTGGAAGAGTCTAACTGAAATATTTTTTGGATAAAAGGTTATTTTTTTGTTGTTGAAATTTTCTTCTTTTTGATTTTAAATATCATCTTTTTTAATAGAAATTTCATAATTCTGGGTAAAAATCGAAAATGTTTAATTAAAAAGTAATCGCCTTTGCTTGAGAATTTCATTCCTTTGTTTAAAAATCTTACTTGAAAAACTATTTTTTCGAAAATTGATATTTTTTAGTTAAACATTAAAATGCTTGTTCGAGAGTGAAACTAATTCTTGAAATTTTTTAAATTAAGGTTTATTCCTTGGATTGATAATTTTGTTATTTTGTTAAAAAAATTAATTTTTTTGCTTAAAATTCACATCTTTTGATTCCAAATATTATTTATAATATCATTTGCAAGTTTACCGATATAATTGTTTAAAGAGTTTTCTTTATAACTGTTTCAGAAAAATATACTGAAAAAATAGAAAGAGATTGTTTAAAAAATTATTTTCTCTATAGTTTATTTATTATTTGCTTATAACTAAAACGTCAAAGAAAAGCTACAGTTCTTAGGAAAAACTCAAAGTTTCTAGCAATTATCTAAGAAAGGACAGTTGTAAACAATAACAAATTGTAAAGGCAATTATTTCCATCAAATTTAATTAATTCTGACCTTACTCTAAATTCAAGCTGAACAAAAAGATGAATATTTGGAAAAAAAACTATATTAATAAATGACCAAAAATTTCAATTAATCTCCGCAAATTTATAGACATTTTTTAATTGAATATTTGGCAATTTATGATTAGTTGCCTTAAACTATTTGAAATATTACCGTTAAATACGAAAAATTTAATGAATTTGTGGAAATTTATTTAAATTTTATAAATTTAATTTTGGGTCAATTATTGTAACCTACCGTACTTACCTGTAAAATTATCATGCATGATCGAAAATTTCTAAAAGCTTCCAGAAATTCATAGACATATTTAAATTGAGTTTTTAGCCATTTATGGTATTTTACCATAAATTACCTGTAATATTAACATAAATAACTAAAAAATTTCCGAAAATTTATAAGAATGTTTGAAATTGAATTTTAGGTAATTTATGGTAAATTATTATATTCAGCTATAAAATTACCGTAAATTACCGAGAATTTCTATAAATTTCCGGAAATTTATAGATATTTTTAATCGAAGATTTGGTTATTTATGGTAACCTACCATAAATTACCTTCAATATCACCAAATTTGGATAATTTATGGTAACTTACAATATTTACATGTAAAATTATCATAAATGACCGAAAATTTCCAAAAGTTCGGGGAAATTCAAGGACATTTTCAAATTAAGGTTTTCACAATTTATAGTGTTTTACCATAAATTGCCTGTAATATTAAAATAAATTACCGAAAAATTTCATGAATTTCCGGAAATTTATAAGAATTTTTAAAATTGAATTTTGGGTAACTTATGTTAGCTTACCATATTTACCTGTGAAATTACCATAAACGACCGAAAATTTCTAAATGTTTCCGGAAATTCATAAACATATTGAAATTGAGTTTTTGGCCATTTATGGTATTTTTTTGTAAATTGCCTGTAATATCACCATAAATTACCGAAAAATGTCCTAATTTTTCGGCAATTTATAAGAATTTTTAAAATTGAATTTTTGGTAATTTATGTTAATTTAACACATTCACCTGTGAAATTATTACAAATGACCGGAAATTTTTAGAAGTTTTTAAATTGATTATCGGTAAATTAATGTTATGTTACCATAAATTACCCGCAATATTACAATCCATTACCCAAAAAATTCATAGACTTCCGAAAATTCATAATAATTTTTGAAATTGAAATTCGGATAATTTATGGTAAGTTATCATAAATTAACCTTAAAATTTCCGCAAATCATGATTTCCTTATTCGAAACCTAACATGGAATGAAATCATGACTGTATTTCGAGAAATGAAAGCAAATAACAACTCGTACTGAAAACATACACCCGTTGAAAATTTTTTTCAATTTTTTTCTAAAATTTTCCAACTTTGGCTCAAATGAGGGATACTTGGGAGTAAAATTTTTCCAAGATTGCCCACAGTGTAGCCAAAAGCACTTTTTGAGCAAAATAGTTTTTCCAAATTTCGATTTGACTAAATTAAAATTTTTTATTTACACACAAAATAAAAAATATTTTGATTCTAACTTTTTAGATGTCCCTTTTGTTTCAAGATCTGCGAATTGATTAATGAAAAGCCTAATTCAGTGTAATTACTGTCTGGCAATAGTTTGCATTAGGTTAGAGTAAAAAAAATTTTCATGATTTTTTAAACAAATTAATTAACAAAAGCTCATTTTTGTCTGCATAAAACAAATCAGATCCCTTTCTTTTTACTTTGATATGAAATAAATTCAACTAAATCATGAACAATTTCTGCTATGTGTCAAAATAATTTACAAAGAAAATTAATGTCCTTTTTTTTATTAAGATTGGTGAGTGACTAAACTCAAATTTTTCACAAAATTGAATAAAATAAAATAAAGGCATTAAACGTTTGATACAGAGTGCAAGGAATCTTCATTTATTTAAAAAATAATGTTTTCGTATTATAAAATTAAAATTTATTTAAATAAATGAAAATAAATTAAGACAAAATTAATAAATTGAATATAAAATCGAGTAAAATGAAATAAAAATTTAATTTATATTTGAATGAATTTTCAAATATAAATTAAAATTTGTTTTCTTCTATTTTTCTCTTGACGTGGATACGGAAAGAGCACTAGAATGATCATGCAAGTACATAATAAATAATCATATCACTTGCTATATACAAGACCTTGATGTTGTTTAAACATTTATTTCAGTGTATTTTTCTGGTAGAGTGTAGAAATCGTAATTAGAAATAGCTGTAATTTTATTTTTAAAAATTTCAGTTACGTTTAAAAATTATTTTAGTTTGAAATTAACAATGAAGATTGTTACCAGAACTTGGTTGTTTACTCTTGCAGTGTTTGGGATTGATTTCGTTAGTGAGTGCAATAATTTATAATATATATAAAAAATTTTAAAATGTCGAAAATTTGAAAGGTTTCTAGTAATTAGAATGTATTTTAAGATATTTCAAGGGATTTAAATGTTTTTCAAGTGACTATAATTTATTTAAAAAATGTACAGATTTTTGAAGAGAATCAAAACATTTTTGAGGCGTTTTAAAATTTTCTAAAGGATTTTGAAGAGTTCAATTGGATTTTTCCAGATTGTAATGGATTTAAAAGAATTGCTAGAGACCCAAGAGTTTCGCCGAAATTTTAAGCGATTTTGATGATTTTTAAGAAACTTTAATGGATTCAAAGGGTGTTAGGAAATTTTCAAGGATTCAAAAATATATCCACAAGTTTTAAAGGATAAAATAAAATTTTATGGGATTTGATAAAATTTTTAATAATTTTTAAATAATATAAAGGATTTTGAGAAATTTTAATGGAGTTTAAAAGATTTTAATAAAATTTAATATATTGTATGGGATTTAAAAATATTTGGAAATATTATTACGGTTTTAAATATTTCAATGAATTTGGAAGTGAGTTTTAAGCATCCCAGAGATCTCACAAAATTTCGTAATAATTCACACAATTCATGGATTTTCAAAGATTTTTGTCTATGTTAAGAAATGTCTATTTTAAGAGGGTTAATAGGGACTTTTATGGATACAAAGGGATTTGAGCAAGATTTAGAAGGTTTTAAGTAATTTAAAGATATATCCAAAAATTACAGGGGATTTTTAAGGATTTCGCAAATTTTGTAAATCATTATTGAAACTTCCAAGAATTTTCAAATGTTATAAAATATTGTTAAGAATTTCTAGGAATTTTAATCGAGTTTTCAAGAATTTAACAAAATTGGTTCGGGGAAAATTGGAGAATTTTCAAATTGAATATTTGCAGCAATCCTGACATAATATTGTTGTTAGTAATTCAATTATATTATATTTATATTTATTGTTTTTACATTTGGTTATGTTGAAGATCATCCTTTTAGTTATAAATTTTATTACTTGATTCAAAATTCAACAATTTTGTTAAAACGTTATCCTTTTAGGATACAAAATTTACCTTCAAGGGTTGAAAATTCAACTATTTTCGTAGAAAATTTCCTCTTTGCTTACAAATCTAATCTTTTTTCTTTGAAAATTTTCATTTTTAATTTAAAAGTCCATCTATTTTAGTATAAATTGTATATTTCTTGGATAAAAATGCAAGTTTTTTTATTAAATTCAGCCATTTGGTGAAAACTCCTCCTTCCTGGTTGAAAATTGAAGTATTTCGTAAAAAATGTACTTTTTGTTTAAAACTTATATTTTAATGTTAAAAACTAAAACTGAAATATTTTTTGATTAGAATTCCAATTTTTTTCAAAAAATGTCTTTTTGACTGGAAATTTAATCTGTTTTAGTAAATATTTCATATTTCTTGGATAACAATGCAACTATACGACTAAGACTGAATCTTCTTTCTTTAAGTTTTAAATTATGTTGTTTGAAAATTTTGGTCAAACGACTTTTTTTTGAAGATTCTTATTTTTAGTTAAAAACTAATTTTTTTATTTGAAATTTTAACTATTTTGTTGGAAACTGATATATTTTTATTAAAAATTTAACTGCGTAGGTAACATTTAAAGTACTTCTTGGTTTTTTAAAATAAAGGTCAATGAAAAAAAGTTAATTCCTAACGATAAATGTAATATAATAATTGATGTTATTGTGTCGAACAGGGTATTCAATTAATTAATAAATTTCTGATGTTAGATATTGCCGATTTCTGGTAAAATAATTTTTCTCGTCTCTTCAGAAAAAAAAAATTTTGACAAGGAATCGTCAATATCAAACGTCAGAAATTAATTGATAAATGTAATAGTAGATATTTTAAACAAGAATTATTTAAACTTAAATGGAAAAAGTTGAATTCAACCTAAGACATCGAATTAAGAAAAAGAAATTGAATTTTCAACTAAAAATTTTTTAATTCTTTTTTTAGCTATAAAATCTAATTCCGAAGGAAAAGAAACAATTTTTGAAAAAAATAGTTAAAGTTTCAAAAAAGGAAATTAATTTTTGACAAAAAATAAATTTTCAACAAAAGTGTTAAACTTTCAACCAAGTGGTTGTAGTTTTAAAAAAAATTGAAATAAGAAGATTAGTCTTATGCCAAGAAAGTGAAAGAAAAAAATATATGTACTTGAATTTCCAATCAAATAGTAGAGCTTTTTACGAGATAAATTTTATAATAAAAATATTACAATAAAATTTTTAATTAAAAATAATTAACTTCTAACGAAAAATACTTAGATTTTTTTATTGGACTCCAATAATTTAGTCAACTAAAAAACAACAAGTAAATGTGGAAAAAGAGGAAGATTTTTTAAAAGAGGGGAAAAATTAATTTGTTTAAAACAGGAAAAATGTTTGAAAACTTGTTTAAAAACAATAAAAATGCGTAAGAAATAAGCACAATAACCAAAATAAACGATAAAACTTAATTATGAAATACTTCCATATTAAAAAAAAATGTTTTTGTTTATTTAATTTTTTTTTATAAATAATATTATTTAATAATTGCCTGTTCAGTAAACACCAATTTTGTGAAATGATGTAAATTGATATAAGGCTTTAAATATTAAGTTTAAAAAAGAGTATGAAATTGAAAAACATGAGAAGTCGGTAAGTTAAAAAATAGAACCAGATTTCTTAACAGATTTAACTTTGTTATTTTATTATCTGATATTAAAAGCGTAAGAAATTAAATATTTGAGTTACGAATTTTTAACAAGAATATTAAAAAATTTTGAAATGAGTTTTTTTAGAATTCAAAAGCATTAAATTTCTGGCAGGCTTAACCACCGATATTAATAATTTTTAGTGGTTGTAGTCTTTTTTAAACAAATGTAAAGAAGAAATTTTGTTACAAAAAGACTTCCTTTCTTAACTTTCCCCACATATATATTTCAAATCAACTCGAATTTTAATTTCAGCATAGAAATTATACAAAGAATTGGTTTCTTATTCAATTTTATTATTATAAACAAATTTTAAAGACACATCTTATTTTCGTACACTTTGTACGAAAAAATACCTTGTGCTATTGGATACTTATAAAAGTAGCTGCTCAAACCTACTAAGCTGCAGAAATTTGTTTACATTTAACATTTAGGTTTGTTATAAATAATTTGCATGGAAATAGCTTATCAGACTTAAAAGAAAGCAAACATTCTAAATTTTAGTAACTTTTGTTTATTCACTTAAAATTAGCATGCCTTTTTTCAGTCTGAATAATATTTTATAGCAAAATAAGTTGATTAAGCTATTGCGATAAATTTAAAAAGAAAAAGAATTTTGTTCTCTTGTGTCGTTTTTACAAAATTTAATATAAACAAATATTTTTAATCTTATTTCTCACGATTAAAATAAAATGTGTTCTTCCTATATATAAATTATTGTAACAAATCTGCAGATGCTTCATAGGTGAACAAATTAAGTTTGCCTATTTTCTTATCGTATTTTGTATCGTTTTATAACAAATAAAATTTCGTTTATTTACAAGATTATTTTTTATAATTTAAACCAAGCTTACAAATCCTATAAAAAAATTATTCATGATTTTGAGGAGTTTTTACTCTTGTTTGGAATACCAACTTTTCTATTGCAGCAAAAAGTTAATAATAACAAATTTTTCACTCATTTTTGGGTAAACAACTTTTAAATTTTTTGATAGCTGGTGTCGTTCTTGAAAAATTTGATTTGTTTTAGTTTTAATGTTGTTTTTCAGATTTAAAAAAAACCGCTTATCTAATAAAAAAGTAATTAATCACAAAATTGTAGATATTTTTTCGGGGCGCAATGTTTGTTGGTTCATTTTCTTTCTTACTTTGCATAGTTGGATTGCAAAATGGTCTTTTCTGTGAAAATTTCTTCTTTTTTCAAATTGAACTATTTTGTTATATTTAAAAGAAAATGATTTTGTTTACCTAAAAATCATAATATGTTTGGTTAAACATTTATCTTTTTCAGTTAACATTTTAAATATTTGCTTGAAAATTCATGTAATTTGTTAAAAAATGTGTATTTCTTTATCAAAATTATTAAAATAATTAGGCAAAAATTTCCCTCCTTTCTACGGGTTAAATCTGAATTTGTTTATAAAATAAACGAAAATTAAAGGGTGGCAAGTTTTTTGTCAAAAAATACTCTCAGCAATATAATTTTAGCAACGTCAGAAGAAACGCCGAAAATGTACATTTGTTTATAAAATAAGGAAATAAAATGTATTATTAAATTTTAATGGGCGCTTTTCATTTTAACGATAAAAAAGCATATTCAATATATTCAACTGTGTTGTTAAAAATTCGCTTTTTTTTTGGTTAAAAATATAGATCTTTTTGAACAATATTGAAATTTTGTTTAAAATTCATATGCTGTTGCTGAAAAGTCAACTGAAATCTTTTTTGGATTAAAACTATTTTCTTTTTTAAGATTTGTCTTTTTGATTTGAAAATTCCCCCACCTCATTAGAATTTTCGTTTTTCTTTGACAAAAATGAAATTATTTATCAGAAAATTTACCTATTGTTTACAATTATTTTTTTGGGGTTAAAAAGCGAACGGGAATTTTCTTTGAGTAAAAATTTAAACATTTTTTGGAAGTTTTTAATAATTCATCTATTTAGAAGAATGGACCCCGCACCAAATGTACAGTAAAATGGCCACCGGTGAAAAAATCTAAAAAAATTTTTTTTTGTATTTTCAAACCTGCAAAGCAATAATTCGAAGGAAAAAAGTAAGAAAAATGGACAGTTTTTTAAAAACAATTGTCAAAGTTTCAATTTTTACATGTATTTTAATAGAAAAATGCTGCTTTTCGTGAAAAGTTTTTTTTTCTCCTAAACTAATAGCCTTATTTATCAGGATTTGCAGTAGAATTTATTTTCAGGGTCATTTAATCATCCCCTAATTATTTAACCAAGGAAATCGGTATTTAAGCGGGATAAAGTACCAGAGATTTTTTATTATAACATTGATGAACAGAATAACTTTAAAATATATACAGGTAGCATTTTTTATTAGGATTTGCATTAGAATTTATTTACAGGTTCATTTAATCATCCCCTGATTATTAAATCAAGGAAATCGATATTTTAAACGGGTTAAAGTATCAAAGATTTTTTATTATAACATTGATGAACAGAATCACCTTAAAAAATATACAGGTAGGGTTTTTTTAGCAGAATTTGCATAAGAATTTATTTTCAGGATCGCCTAATCACTCCCTATTTATAAAAACCCAAGGAAATCGATAATTTAAACGGGATAAGGTACCAAAGATTTTTTATAATAACATTGATGAAAAAAATCACTTTAAAATATGTACAGGTAGCGTTTTTAGCAGGATTTGCATTAGAATTTATTTTTAGGGTCATTTAAGTGATTCTGTTCATCAATGTTATAATAAAAAATCTCTGGTACTTTATCCCATTTAAATACCGATTTCCTTGGTTCAATAATTAGGGGATGACTAAATGACCCTGAAAATAAATTTACTGCAAATCCTGATAAATAAGGCCACCTTCATATGTTTTAATGTGATTTTAAAAGCCTGATCTTTGGTGATTTATTCCTTACGAAAAGTTAATTTCTCTGCTTCTCTAAATAAGGGATGATTAAACAACCCCTTAACATGTACACTTCCTCTACTTATCTGAAAGTTATTTCATACCCTAGTAATTGAATAAACAATACCTAGTGACTTTAGTTACTAAGAAATGATAATTTCCATACTTGGGTGTTTGAGGTATGAAAACAGATCTTGGATATGAACCTTTTGTTTTGGTAGGAATGATAGTAAAAATGTGCAAGTTTGAACCAAATCCAACTATTAGTTTAGGAGAAAAAAAACTTTTCACGAAAAGCATAATTTTTCTATTAAAATACATGTAAAAATTAAAACTTTGACAATTGTTTGTAAAAAAACTGTCCATTTTTCTCACTTTTTTCCTTCGAATTATTGGTTTGCAGGTTCGAAAATACAAAAAAAAAATTTTTTAGAATTTTTCACCGGTGGCCATTTTACTGTACATTTGGTGCGGGGTCCTTTCATCTTTTTTGAATGAAAATATAATTCTTCTATTGAAAATTCAACCTCTTTTTTGAAATTTGGTCTTTTTGATTTTAAGTTTCACCTGCTTAGGCAAAAATTACTTTATCTTTGCATTTTTTCCGATTAGAAATTCACCTATTTTAAGAGAAATATTGTCTTTATTGGATACACATTCAAAGTTTTGGTTGACCATTTAACTGTTTTGTTTAAAGGCATAATTTTTAATTTAAAAATCCACTGATTCGTTAAAAATTTAACAGTTTCGTAGTAAATTTACTTTTTGTTTAAAATTCATACTTTGCGGTTGGAAAACAACTGAATATTTTCTCGGTGAAAGTTTAACTTAAAAAAATCGTCGTTATTCATTAAAAACTTATTTGCTTTAGTACAAATGTCATCATTTTTCGATAAATATGAAAAATGCAACTATTTGATAGAGAATTCAACTTTCTTGTTAAATTTGTATCATTTTTTGTTGAAACCAAATTCGTCTTTTAGGATTTCAAGTCCTTTTTTGTGTATTAATGTATTTTTTGTTAAAAAATTCATATTTTGATCTTCAAAAGTCAAATGGAATCTTTTTGTATAAAAATTCAACTAATTTTTAATCTTTTTTTCAATAAAATTTTTATTTTGGTTTCAAAATTCGTCTTTTTGGTTTGAAAATTTAATTTTTTTCGTGGAAAATTATTTCTTGTTTAAAAATTCATATTTGGATCGTAAACAGTAAATTGAAATCTTTTTAAAGAGAAAATTAAACGATTTGCACAAAATTGATCTTTTATATTTGAAAACTCCTCTGCATTAGTAGAAATATCATTTTTTTAAATGATTGAAAATTATTTTTCTTTGCTTGAGTATTTACGTAGTTTGTTTGAAGGACATGGTTGATTGACTATGTTAAGAAATAATTTTTTTGTTCTTAAAGTTTTTATATTTTTATTTTAAAACACATCTCTTTCGTTGAAAGTCTGACTATTTTATAAAAAAATTAATCTTTTTTAATTGATAAATCAACTAGTTGGGTACAAGTTAAACCACGTGGTTGATAATTTTTCTTTTGAATTCTTACAGATTTGCTTGAAAATTTAACTGTTTACTCGAAAAGCCTTTTTTTGTTTAATTTGTCTTTAGTTTAAAAATTTTTTGTTTCTTATAAATTTTATATATTTTGATTGACGCATATAGGCGAAATATGTTTTTTCTTAGATGAAATTAGGCTAAATTTTTTTTCTGATTTTTAAACAGAATTTTCTCTAAATAGTTATGCGTCTTTGAATTTTGTACTTTGTCTTTCAAAAAACTCTATTTTTTCTTGTTGAACCTCCATGAATTTCGGTCTAATTAAAATATTACTTTTTTTTTATTCTAATATTTTTAATCGTCTTTCTTTAAAATCCACCGGAGAATTGCAAAAATGATTAAAATTAACAAAATGGCGGCGGTTTTTCTGAAAAAATTAAAAATTTGATTTTCTCAAAAACCTACCTTAAAATTTTTTGTTAATTTTTTTTAAAACTTTTACTTCGATAATAAAGATATCTGGTGAGTTTAATGCTTGCTAAGTAACTTTTGTAGCCAGCAGAATCATTTTCTATTACAAACGAATTTTTTTCGAAATAATAATAGATTCGAAAAAAAATTAAGATAAAAGTTTGTACGCCTCAAAAATTTCGACGAGAAATGTCTCTTGTTCTTTTGCGATACTTTCCATAGTTCACGAAAAATATTTAAAAACTACAATTTTAAAGAAAAAAAATTCTCCAAGCCTCGAAAGGCCTTTAGGCTTTATACTTTCTCTTATTAGTGGAAAATTACAGAATAAAATATTTAGAAACATAAAAATGTGGGGTTTTCCCGAAAGTAGACTTCCTCAATGTTTTAAAAATTTAATAAAAATAATTAAAAAGATTTTCTTGAAAACACTACCTTTTTCATTTTTCAAAATATATATATTTTTTTAATTTATACTAATAAAAGAAAGTATTGGGGGGGGGGGGGGGGGGGGGGGGGGGGGTATTTTGTGACGCTTTGTTACAGGTGGGAGAAGAGGTCTTAGAAAGGGCCTAGAATCCGTTACGAAATTTAAGTACGGCCGCTAACTCCTAAAGACGATTACAAGTTTACACAATTTGTTTAGGAAAATTAGGTTTCCATGTTAATTTTTTTATCTTTCCTATACCATTATGCATTAAATCCAAGGGACGCGAAGTATAAGAAAAATTTTTTCTAGAAGATAAAACATGATTTAAAAAAAAGAGATTTCTGTCGCTGTTTGCATCAACATAAAAATTCAATAAACCAAAAAATCAATAATCTACTCTCAATATTTTCTGAAAAATGTGGCCCTGAATTAAATTTAAAAAAATCCAAAATCGGCGACTAATCTAGTTTCTAATGTAACGTTGAATCTCGTTTTACGGTTTAACGCCCACTGTGCGTGCCCATCTCAAGCTAAAGTTGGTTTCTTTGTGACAACTTTTAAATACAGTGAATATCTTTAATAGTCCTCCCTTCTATAGCCTTTCCGAGGATTGACGGCACGCCGCATGTAGTTGTAACAGGTGCTGCGCGGGATGCGCGGGATCTGCGGGTGTCACTCAGGCGAGCCGTCATGCGTGATCAAACAAAAGCGGAGCAGGCTATAACGAGTTAGTTGCCACCTACCGTCAGCCTCGAAATCGGGGCTATAGAAGAGTTTCACTGTACCTAGAAAAAAATTAAAACAGAAATATCGAAACATGTCATGAATTTTTTCTTTTTCAGAATCAAAACCAAGTAATATTGGACGAACTAATAACGAACATCTGCCCTCAAATAATGCAAATCTTGCACCTCCAACATCATTGACTGGATTTGTGGAATCAGTTAAATCCGGCCAAGCATCTCAGCCTAAAAAAGTTCTCAATGTGAATGTTGACGGAATTAATAGCAATTTCGTGAGAGATCACGTACACTCCACTCCAGGGGGTGGACGTATTACATTCCACGGTGCTTCCGAGCCGTTTTTTTTGTTCCAACGAGCCGAACCAGAAAGCCCCATTTTTAGCCCGTTGCGAAGCCCACCACAAATTACATCACTAAGCTCATCACAAAACCTGCCGCAGAGTCCACCACAAAACTCAGCACAAAGCCTACCACAAAACTCACCAAAAAGCCGACAAAAAAATAAGTGCGTAACGCAGTGATTATCATTTTTTTCTATCAAGAGACGTTTGGCTGTGGGCGTCACACTTTTTTTGTTAACATAATAACTGGAAGAAGGTTAAAGATTGATTGATTTTTTTTTCATACAACTTTTTTCAGTAACATCATTCAAAATCAATGCAATCACGGAAAAGATTTCTTGATACGAGTGCAATTAATTGACCTAAAATAGTAATACCTTTTGTTTTTTTTTATAAGGAAGTAAGTTGTGGTAATTTAAAAAATATTTAAATTCCGGTTTCTGTAATAAAAGTTTTTTCATTTACATAAATCTATATGGATGGAACAATGAATACTCTTTTCTGCAATAACTTTTTCCATCAACATAATTCAAATTTGAGACGAGACAAGAAAAGTTTCCTTGTTTTGTGTACGTTTCAATTGACCTATTTGTATTTTTTGCATTCTCATCCTAATGAGAAGGTATTGGTTTCATGTAAAATTTCACTTTGTCGGTTTTCATCAAATGTCTACGAAAAGAAAAAAAAACGATTTTCACAGAAGTGTCTGTCTGTCTGTAGTTTAAGATCTCTATCGTGTGAGCACGATAACTTTCAAAAGATTGATGATATTGGATTCTGCTTTGGCACATTTTTTTTAAGTCCAAAAAGAAAGAATGAGTTCATCAACCAGCTATTTTCGATAAAAATGAAAGAAGTTAGCGCATTTTAATTTTTTTTAAACCATTTTTTTTAATTCAAAAAATCTGTGTACGGTTATTTATAGTACTCAGAAACTAGAACAATTGATCTTTATTACTTTTTTTGACAAAATCAAAATTATCAGTGTAATAGCATTTTCAAAATTCAAAAATAAAAAAATAAAATGAACATTTAAAGGCATAAAACGCACGATATGAAAAAAAGTCAAGAGAAGAAAAAAGTTGATTTTTTATAGCTCTAGAAGATCATCAAAGCAACGTTTTCAATTTTGTCGAAAAGTTGAACATTGAAATTTTGATCGTCATTAATCACTTTTCGATAGGATGCATACCTTTTGTTCTTAGTCGTGAAAAACACCATTAAAAATAAAAAAATTTAATTTTTGGTCTAACGATACAAGCTACGAAAAAAATGAGACAAAACTTAATTGTCCAAAACAGTTACAGAGTTTTAGTAATTATTTTTTGACATGATGCGCAGCTTCTGTTTTATTCGTAAGAAACAACATTTAAGTAAAAAAAAACAAATTTTTAGTAAAACGACACAAGCTATGAAAAACATTAATGGACAAAAGTTGCTTTTCCAAAAAATTGCGAAAACTTTTTGAAATTCTTCATGAATAATTTTTTAAGGACACTCATTTTTTGTTTGATTCGTAAAGAATAACATTTGAAATAAAAGAAAATAAATTTTTTTGAAAATCGAAACAAGATCCTAACTAACATTAGAAGACAGCAGATTTTTACCCGAAGAAGATCTATAAATTTGTTAATAATAATGTTTAGATAGAACAAGTAGATTTCTTTACAATTGTAAAAAATAAGATTAAAATAAAAAAATTAAATTTTGGAAAAACGACACAAGAGACGAAAAAAGTGAAAGACAAAAGTTGTTTTAATCCAAAAATATTGCCAAGTTTGTTATAAACTCTGATTATGAAAAAGTAATTAAAATAAAAAAATAAACCTTTAGGAAAAGCGACACAAGTTTCAGTAATGTGTTTAATAATAATAATTTTAATTTTAATAGGATACGCATTATTTTGAATATATAAATAAGACAATGAAAATATTTCCATGCCAATACTAATGCATATTATGAATGGTATTTCAGGGTGGCTAAGAATAATATTTAATGCAAAATAAGAAATAAATTTAAAGTAAACATTAGGAATAAAATTCGTGATGTATTTTGTAATATCTGAATAAGCAGCTTAAACAGTTTAAAAATTCTAGTCGATTTCATACAACAGAAAATGGAGCTTGCATTAAAAAACGGCTTTAGATTAATTTTTTTATTAAATTTCTTTGAAAATTATAAATTGTTTTTTAACAGCAAAATCTCACAGTAAGGTCCCATTGTTTATATGCATTTAATTCAGTGTGTTAAAGAAACTAAATTTTTTTAGAAAAACAAAGCCAAATTATGCATTTGTTTATTACATTTTCTAACAAAAATTACTAATTGTTCAATATTAATGAATAATAACTATAAAGAGCTATTAGTAAGACACCAGAAATTTATTTATTTGAAAAAACGAAATCCATATGTTGAAAAATAAGAAAGCAATGAATTTGTTTACTTAATTTTTTAAACAAATAGAAATTTCTTTAATGTTCAAGTATCACATCAAGATGTATTTTTAACATATCTAAAGTTTATTTGAAAAAAGCGAATTTCTTTAATTTAGAAATGGCAATATAATGCATTTGTTCACTAATATTTTTTAAACAAATAACACTATTTGTCTGAAAGCATAGCATCGAAAAAGGCTATAAGCAAGATATTTATTATCCTTTCTGTCTAAAAACGCAACAAATTTATTTGAAAATGAAGAATTTATGCATTTGTTTATAAAGTTTGCTTAAATGATTAAAAAATGGTCGCTTTTGATAAGAATTGTTAAATTTTTTCTTTTTCAGATTTCCACTTAAAACACACAAATCTAAAGTAGCTATTTATCACTTTTACTAAAAACCTAAATTTTGTTAATTAATTTGTTTATAAAAATTGTAAGCAATTTTTAAATATCTCATACTGCTGAGCATCACTCAAGATCAATTTTTCCTCTAACTCTGTGTACTTTTGCATGAATTGGATAAATTTCCACAAAATGGCATCTTCCAATTTTTTTTCTAATAAACTTTCACTGTAAAATAAAAAACTGAAACAACTTTTTCGCAATTTTTCTAATTTTTTTGCTTAATTTGAACAAAAAAATAATACCAAATAAAAAAAATTCATCTTTTTGGTTACCATTTCTTTGTACATTCTTTTGTTGTTGAACGTCAATCTCTTTGGTTGAAAATTTATATATTTTGTTGAATTATCATTTTATTTTTAGTAGCAAATTAATTTTTTGCATTGAAAATGTAAGCATTTCATTTTTATTTGAAACTTTACCTATTTGGTTAAAAATTATTCTTTTTCAATTGAAAATGCAATTACTTGGCAATCTTAAGAAGAAAATAAAAGTTAATTTCATCAATTGAAATTAATCACTGATCAATTGAAAAGTTTTAATTGCAATCATTCTATATTTTAATTAGTTCGCCATTTTTTGACTGAGCAACTTCCTAAATAATGTTCATTGCAAAATTAAGGATTAGAATTGTAAGAAACTTTTCCAAAAATAAAAATGAACTTTCGGAAAATAAAATTGATTGTGATTTTGGTATTAGTTTCGCTTTGGTTTCTTCTATGATTTTTATGAAATTTCTTTTCACCACATATTAAGATTTTAAATATTTCAGAAGATTTCAGAAACCTTTAAAAGATTTCAGAAGATATATTTGAGTTTGAAAGAATGTTCACAGTCTCAAAGTATTTCAAAATATAAAAAATTAAAAAATTAAAAAGATTTCAAGGTATTTTGAGAAATTTGTATAGGCATAAAACTATTTTAAATTATTTTTAGAATTGACAAAGTATTTGAAAATATTTTAAGGGATTTCGCAAGCTATCAATTAAGGATTTCAAGTAATTTCAATAGGATTAAAAAGTAATGAGGCAGTTTAAATGATTTCAAGAGAATTCAAAGAAATTTATAGAAATCAACTTGCTTTCAGAATATGAAAAAAGGACCAGGCGCAAAATGTACATGATTTGTATCCCAGTTAATTATGATAAAATTTTATAAAATTGTAATTCTCATCGTCTCGGTTGAAAAAGACAGTAGATGAAAAGTCTGAAAATAGACAGTTTTCAAATTGTAAAGGGTTAAATTTCGAATCTTTTTAACGAACCTACACCAATATCTTAAAGGAGAGAAGATCAGGGGAAAAAATGGTATCCATGAAAGTCATTGCTATTGCTCTCTTAGTGGAGACTTCTAAGAAAGTTATCACCTTAGGACGCAGGTAATTTTTCAAGGTCATTCACGGTTAATTTTTCACTTTTTGTTGATATTCTTCCAATGTGGAGAAGAAGTAAGCAGGATGTAGTCAATATCCAGCCAATAACATCAAGATATGAGGCTTTTGTAGCAAAAGAAATAATACAAACCAACCAACCTACACCAATGAACCAAAAATTACCGATCCAAACGAACGATCCGCAACGAACCAAATAAAGCAAACCTATACTTTTGGCAGCTTTCTAATCTCCGTTGATTCAAGTCATAAGGCGAGGAAAAAATCGCCCATTGCAAACGAAACAACTTAAGAAAGTAAATTCCATTCTGATGAAAGATTCAGAATCATAGAATGCGAGGGTTGAATTTCGGTGATTTGGTTGGGCATTAATTTCTAATTTTTTTCTTAATTTTCGGTTCGTTCGCTTGAATTGACTAGTTTGGTTTGGTTAGGATGTTTTGTGTTAGTCGATTTGGGTTTGCAAATTTGAGTTAATTGCTTTAGGTAAGGTGTTTTTATCTGGTTTAGGTTGGTTTAAATGTGTTGATTTTGTTTGGTTCTTGTGGGTTAGTTACTTTAAGCTAGTTGTTTTGGATTGTTTATCTGGTTTGCGTGGGCTTGAAGGGTTTGATAGATTGGGTTGGTTCCTTTATGTTGGTTCGTTTCTGTTGGACCATTTAAGCATGTTCGCTTGCGTTAGTACCTTTGGGTTGGTTCATTCCGTTTGTTTCGTTTAAGCTTATTGGTGCGGTTTGGTTCGTTCAGGTTTATTGGGTTGAGTTTGTTTATTTGACTTGGTTCGTTAGAGGTTTGGTGCGTTTCGTTCCGTTTTCTTGTGTTCGAAGAAAACAGCCCTAACATAAGTGAGCAGTACCTTTGGGTTGGTTCGTTCCGTTTTGTTTGTTTGGGCTTATTTGTTCCGGTTGGCTCGTTCTCGTTAATTGGTTTAAGTTGGTTACTTTGGTTTGGTTTGTTAGGTTCATTTCGTTTTGTTCGGTTTGTTTGTTTTCAAACGTTTGGGTTGTTTCGTTTAGGTTTGTTAGTTTGGGTTGGTTTCTTCAGGGTGGTTCATTCGGGCCTTTTCCTTCAGATTGGTTGTGCCGCAACAAACGTCAAAATATCAAAATATCGTTTTTGAATTGTCTGCATATTGACTACATCCTGCTCATATCTTACCTTCATTGACTGAATATTGACAACATCTTGCCTTCCTTTGTTGTATATTGACCTTTTGCTCAAATTTTGTCTTGATAAGCTGAATATCAACAACAAAGGACGTGCCTCTTAAATTCTTAACTCTCTTAAAATTTTCTCCTCAAAGCTCAATATCTTGTATTTAGAACAATTCTTTCTCTGCTTTTCTGTTTTTGAAATATTGACCGAAGGGAAGAATTACCAACAAGTGTCTTATAATGGTCAAGTATAAAGAAAAATTAATATTGATTTAAGAATGATAGAAAGACGATTTTTTGATCATAAGTAAACAATTTTTAAGTCTCATTGTTAATATATTGTAAATAAATAAGAAGTGAAAGTCGTATATGAACACATAAATTGTGCATGTAATTAAAATCACACATATTAATCAATTAAAAAAAATGAATAGAGAAGAGAAACACATCTCGAAAATGATGCATGAGACACTGAAAGCCTTTTTCGTGATTCATATTGTATGAAAATAAAGTGTAAGTTTAAAAGGAAACAAATAGAAAATAATGTCCGGGATTTTGAGAGTTATTTCATAGACATTTATCTTTTCTCTATCCATTTTCTTGGCATTGATTGATACATGTCACTTCAGTTACATACACACTTTATACGTCTTTCACTGTTTATTTAGAAAATCTTAACAATGACGCCCGAAAAGAGTCAAATTATCACCAAAATAACGCTCTTATTTTTTAGATCAATATTGATTTGTTATTTCAACTGACCATCATAAGCCATTAACGGGTATATCTTCAAACCGTAAAAGGTAGAAACTATAGAAATTTATTTACATTGATCCAAGTTTGTTAAAATGGATTCAAGTTTTGATCATCTGTAACTCGAAAACTGTCCAGTATTAGACATTATGCCTACTGAATTTTTTAATCAAGACGATGAGAACTACAATTTTACAGCGTTTGATCAAAATCAGCTGGGATCCACCTGGTGTAAGTTGTGTACCTGGTTCTTTATAGGATTTCATGAGCTTTCAGAAGATATTCAAATGTTCTAAGAAAATTTGAAATGTTTAAATACGTAAGAAGAATTTAGGAATGGTAATATCATCCCTTATTACTGAGCCACAAGCACTTCATTATCGTTAGTTTCTCATGTCACGATGTTTGTCGCCACTAAACTCTAAAACCACTTAACCGATCTTGATAAAAATTTTTGCACTGCTTGTAATTTGGTTCAACTTAAGGCATAGGATACTTTTTATCTTTATTAATTACATCAATATTTTTTTTTGCAAATTAAATGTTTATTATAGGACAAAGAGTTATAATTATTTGTAATTTCTATAACTTTCTAACAGATGGCGGTGTAAGTTAGTTTACTGACAGACTCTACAAGATTTTACCTTAGATCTAGGTTTGGTAATCAACCAATAGATGGCGCCATATTTCGAAATCTTGATGCTAAAATATATTTCACGTCACATTAATTTGACTGTATGGAATAGTTTAGTCTATTATTAATTCAACGTATCATAACTAGTAAAGCCCTTTTCAGTGCGATACTTCGTACTTGAAACAATGAAACATTAGCTACCTGAAAATTGCAACATTTTTCTATGATTAAAAATTTTCAGTCATAATTTCATATTTTTCACAGAAGGGTTTATTTCCCATGCTGCGGAGGACAATAATAATAACATTCATGCAACAAATATAGCGATTCTGGATCAACACCTCCACCTGCAACCAGGCCAATTAAATAGTGCATCAGGCTGATCACCTTTTACCTAGATCTACTGAAAAATAAAAGAACTATAGAAATCTGAAGAAAAAACTGATTTTCCTAAATAAAGACTGAAAATAATTTTATCCGGTGCAATAAGGCACATTCAAATATGTCATGAAGTCCTTTGCGAAACTCAATTGTATAATAAAAGAAAACAATGAAAGTATACAATATGGATTTATAAATAAAAACCGAACACCAATTAAATTTAGTTTTACTTTATTTATTTAAGATTCCTGATAAAATGAATTTACTTTTACTTTATTTAATCACAATTCCTTTTTTTAAGTAAATCAACTATAACAATCTACAATTTCATTAATAGCTTATTCCATTTTATTTTCCCAAAGTCGGTAGTAACCAAAGTTTAAACAAAATTGATGCTAGACTGTTATAACGATCAATGTTTTTCAAACTTATTTTTTACATAAAGTCATCAGATAATTTTTATTTTATTTTATTTTTTAATATGCGTCATAGAGGCCATATTGGAATTTTCCACGTGAGAAAACAAATTTTCAACAAGAAAGATTAATTTTTAAATAAAAATGAAAATAAAAATTGAACTATTAGAGATATTGAAACGTTATGGTAGATCAAGCTCTGTTTTTAATTGGGCAGTAATTAATCACACACTGAACATAGGATGCATTTTGTTTTGCCCTTCCAATCTTTTTGTTCAGCTGATGAAAGCATCTTTTGGTTTGTTGATCAGTCGTCGGTTTTAGCCTTCGATTTGCTTCAGTCAAAGTTCTTGAAGCTCCATTGAATCAAAAATTGATTAAACAGAAGTCTGACTTCTCCGAGATACTTTCACGAACGAAGGCATCCAGTTCATCTAACTCTTGGGGCTTTGGAGGCACCTGGATGTTGATGTTTCTTTTTATAAAGCTTTAAGACTAATTTTCGTAGGTGTAAATAGTCAAATTGTTTTAAATAGTTAAATTGTTTTAAATATTTCGAAAAATGTTTTGAAAGCTTGCAGCAGTTGTTTTTTTATATTCTTAAAAGGTTCAAACATCAAGCTTTTCAATATGTAGTTGAATTATTCCTTCAAAGATCATGTGAGAGTCTTAGTGTTGCATTGCGGATCAGCAGACAAAAGAAGCTTACTCGTTAGATTGCAATAGAGATCACTCCTTGAAACATTTAGAAATCAGCTTCTCTTAGATAAACCGCTGATTCGTTTAAGATGAAATTTGTATTTATACAATGCTCTAAATTAGACAAGACGAAGTAATTAATGCGAGTTAGCGAGCAATTATTTAGATCTTAGCCGATCAGAGAAAATGGTTGTTGGTATAGAGAACTCACGTCGTCAACTGATGATTTTTAAAACAAAACTCGGTGTTCAAAGTTAGAGATGGAAATGAGAAATTGATTCGGGTGTGTTTGTGGCATAGTTGATAACTTAGCCTAGAGAAATAGAGTCGTTTGGAATTTTTTGAAATGAAAAAAAGGCTAGATGATTGAGGATTAGCCAGGATCTAGTGTGATCTAGTCGGTAGTTAAAAAGAATTGCAGCGAAGAGACAAGCTAGAAAAAAACCGCAATAAAATTAACCACTTGTTTCTGGAGCTTTTAAACAAGGGTTGAAATTTGAAAACATTTAACATCTCACAACATCTATCTGACCGTTGTTAACATTATAAGACAATAAATCGAACCGTGCTAATGAACAGGGATAATCCTGAAAAAACGAATTCCAGGCCAAATAGGAAATTTTACATCTATAAATATTCATTAGGCCTTGACAGTGCTCTGTGATTTAGCATTATTTCTTTCTGAGTCTACGTGTAGCCAATGAAACGAAGTCGTAATTTTTTGGAGATCTGCACTGCGGCTGCAAACAAAGTTTTTTAATAAATAAGATGGAGTATTTGTTAAATAATAATAAAAAATATCCTATTCAGACCAAATGATCGTAACCCTCAAGGAGTAGCTTCCAATCAATTTGACAAGAATAAAGATGTTTAAAGCTCAAATCTTGGCAGAATTGTTGATTCTAAGGGAACAACTGTCGATTCTCAGCAGACTAATCGCGATTTGCTTTTTACATCCGTAGATTTATATCAAATGTGGATGCTAGCACTATAAGTTAGCTTTATTACATCTCTGAATCCGTGTTGTTGTAAATTCGCGTGATTCACATTCAAAAAATATTTGATTTACTTGTATCTTATCGCGTGAGGATAATTGAGTTCTCTTATCAGGCTACGCTGTGAGTACCCAGAACAAGACCACAGAATACCGATATATTCCCAATCACAAAAACATTTTAATTAGGGTTTTGATTTAATCGGATTGAAAAAACTTGCTGAAGCATCCTGCTTTAAATCCCAGAGAACTCTAAATGTTAACGTTCTTTGTTCTAAGTTTCATAAGCACAATGCTTCAGACCTTTCCAAAAGCGATTCGATTAGACGATAATCATCAGAGGTCCACTTTCATAAATTGAATCCAACCTTTTGCGCTATTACGATTGAGTTACGGTTGTCAATTCAAATATTTTTATGGGTTGCTGGGAATCTCCTCGCCACAAAATCCTGTAAAAATTTCTATCGTTAGGGTATATTGAGATTCAATGATACATCTTCTCTGTATCATACTCAATCCCTAAGCCGGTATCAATGGAAACTTTTCTATGTACTTTTACCGAGTGGTAAAAATCTGGTGGTTCGTATCCCACCTAGAACTATAGGTCTTCACAAAAGAGTTTAGTGACCTCTTTAGCGAAAAGAAAAAAAAAAGAATATTAGCGCAAACAAGTGAGTATAGAAAATAAGTTATCTTGAATTGTGGGACCTACTATGAGAGTATCATTTTGTGATTAGCCACTTGACTTTTATCACTGAATGATCAGGTTCACAATAACCCTTAAGGCTAAAGACTTTGTTTCCTCAGTCTTGTGATGATTTTTTTTGTCATTCTTTAGATGTTTAATACATTTTGAGTGTACGCCTAGTTTTTCGCTAAAGATTCCTCAAGTTCGTAAAATGGTTTTTGCGTGATCGTATAAACTTCGCCTAAATCGAATTTGTTTCGCTTAAATGAAAGGCTAACAATGTATATTTCACTCTTTTGATCTCAACTCGAAATTTTTTTAATCAATTTCATACACATTTTTCGTTTAATAAAATCTTTAACCGAAAACGATTTTCGATTTTTACAAAATCAGTTTTTATTTGTAAATGACATTGGCAATAGATGTCAAGAGATTGATCTAGAAAATGTTGGTAAATTGATTTTACCCGCCATTGTACATAAAAAAATCTATTTTGTAATTCAGCAGTGTGTACAGGGATCAGCAAATCTGATATTTTGTGTGATATTTATACGCGATTTCTAGGTAGTGTTGATCATAATTTATTCTAAGACGAATGTCTTTTTGTTGTTCCGCCAATTGATAGAAATGTGTGAAATGCCTAGGAACATGGATCTCTTGAATAAGTCCGCAAATCAATAAAAACAAATTTGATTAAAACAGTAAATTTCGTAAGTAGAAATAATACACTAAGAGTTTGGCAAGCAATTATATGGGTATTAATTGTAGAGAGAAAAGAGATTATTCTTTCTTCTTATTAACAGGTGTTACAAAGCTTTATAGTTTCACAAAGATTTTCAAATATTTAAAAAATTTTAATGATTTGACAAACATTTTTAATTATTTCGCTAAAATTTAAATGATTTAATAAAGATTTTAGTGGCTTTCACAAAGATTTTAATAATTTTGTAAAATTTTCAATACATTTCACAAGAATATAATGATATCTTAAATATTTCAAAAGCTTTTACATATATTTGAATGACTTCACAAAGATTTAAATGATTTTAATGATTACATAAAGATTTAAAAGTATTTAACAAAGATTCCTAAATATTCCACAAAGATTAAAATTATTTAAAAAATATTTAAATAAATTTCATAATAGTTTTAAGGATTCCTCAAATATGTTAATAGATTTAACAATAATTTAAATGATCTTATTGATTTAAAAAATATTTCAAATGATTTAACAAAGATTTCAATCGATTTCACAAATATTTTAATAGATGTTACAAAGATTTTATGATATTAGAAAGATCTTAATGATTCCCCACAAATTTTTTATGATTTCACAGAGATTTCAATGACTTCAAAATTATTTCAAGAGATTTCACAAATTTTTTAATCATTTAGTGAACATTTTAATATATTTCACAAAGACTTTAATAATTTTACAAATATTTCAATAGAAATGGCATATGTTTAAATTAATTCACAAAGATTTAAATGATTTCACAAATATCTAAATAAATGTCGCAAATATTTCGAAGCATTCTACATTAAAATATTTTCACAAAGATTTCTAATGATTTCTAAAGGTTTCAAATTAAAGAAAATTTAATTGTTGTAATCATTTCACAAAGATTTTAATAATTTTAGAAAAATTTCAATATATTTAAAAATGATCCTAATGATTTCAAAAACATTTGAAATCATTTCACAAAGATTTTTAGATTTCAGAAATATTTCAAAATATTTCAAAGATTCCAATAATTTGCCAAGCATTTTATATATTTGAATGATTTCACAAACATTTTATTATACCTCAAAAATATATTAATGATTTTAAAAATATTTCAAAAAATTTCAAAAAATTTTTAATCGATTTCACAAATATTTAATATGTATATGACAGAGACTTTCTGAGTTCACAAAGATTTCAGTGATTTCACAAATATTTAAACTATTTCAATCAATTTAAAAATATTACAAATTATTTTACAAAATTTACAAATGATTTTAAAAAGATTTGAAATATTTCAATAATTTAATTCAAAATTTTATTTATTTAAAAAATATCTCGAAACATGTCACAAATTTTTATGATTTTACAAAGATCTTATTTTACAAATATTACAATGAGTTCAAAAAGATTTAAATAGATGTCACAAAGATCTTAATGGTTTCAAAAATATTTAAAAGAATTTCACAAAGACTTTTATCGATTTCACAAATATTTTATCATTTCAAAAATATTTTTAAATATCTCAAAGATTTAAATGTTTTCACAAAGATTTGTTATGACTTCGCAAATGTTTCAAATAATTTAATAGAGATTTTGAATATTTTAATGATTTCATAAAGATGTCAATAATTTCAAAATTCTCTTAAGAGGTTTCACAACAACTCTAATGATTTTGCAAAGATTTTAATTATTTATCAAATATTTAAATATATTTCACAAAGACTTAATTGATTTCAGAAATATTTAAATTAAACTTCCAGACATTAGAATGATTTCACGAAGATTTCAATTATTTTAATAATTTCATAGAGATTTCGAACTATTTTACCAAAATTTCAAATAATTTTACAGAGATTTCAAATTATTTCACAAGCATTTTAAATTATTTTACAAAGATTGGAATCATTTCACAAATATTTAAATAGATTCTACAATAATTTTAATGGTTTCACAAATATCTCAATAGATTCCACAATATTTTTAATGATTTCCCATAGATTTAAATATATTTTTATTTAAGAATGATTCTAATGACTTGGAAAATATTTCTAAATTTGTGACCAAGATTTCAATAGATACTACAAAGAATTTGAAAATTCAAAAATATTTCAACATATTTAAAAGTTTTCAATGATTTCACAAAGTTTAAAAATTATTTCGCCAAGCTTTCAAATAATTTAACAAAGACTGAATATCTACAGAATTTCATCAAAATTCACATAATTTCATAAAGATTTCGAATTATTTTACCAATATTTCAAATTATTGTATGAATATTTTTAATATTTCAATAATTTCATAAATAGTTGAATGTTTTCAGAAAGATTTAAATGATTTTACAAAGATTTCAAATTATTTTACAAAAATTCCAAATTATTTCACAAGCATTACAATGATTTTACAAATATTTAAATAGAGTTAACAATAATTTTAATGATCCCACAAATAGAGTTCACAATAATTTTAATGATTTCACAAATATTTTATCATATTTCAAAATGATCTTAATGATTTCGAAAATATTACAAGGATTTCATAACGATTTTAATAGATTTCAGAAATATTTAAATAGATGTTACAAAGATGATAAAATTTCACAAAGAGTTTAATAATTTCACAAAGATTTAAAATTATTTCGCAAAAGCTTTCGAATAATTTAACAAATATTTAAAATATTTAACTTATTTCGTTTATTTCATAAAGATTTAAAATTATTTTACAACTTTTTAAAATTCTTTCACGAAGATTAGAATGATTTCACAAAGATCTAAATGATTTTGAAAATATTTTAAAGGATTTCTGAACGATTTCAATAGATGTTACAAATATTTTATGATTTCACAAATATTTCGAAATATCTAAAAGATTTAAATGTGTTCACAAAGATTTTTATTGATTTCGCAAAGGTTTCAAATAATCTAACAGAGATTTTAAATATGTCAATGATTTTACAAAGATTTTAATGATTTCAAAATTATTTCAAAAGATCTCACAACTATTTTAATGATTTCACAAAGATTTCAATGATTTCCCAAATATTTTAATGTGTTTCACAAAGATTTTAATATCGTAAACTAAGATTGTTTTAATTTCACAAACATTTCAAAAGGTTTAAGAAATCAATTTTAAGGGAAAAAACTGGTGATCAAGGGAAAAATAATATTTCTAAACGAATTTACAATTGCAAATGCATGAAAATCACCTGGAGCCACCAGTACATGAAATAAAAAAATTGTAATTTAAAAGTGCTTCAATTCAAAAAATTTTCCAACAGTGTCTTGTAACATTAGGTAACTTGTAAATTTAGTTTTGACATATTCAGAGACTGAGTTTTTCCTTGAAACTGATTATGATGAAATGTAAATATCTGAGAACGCAAAATTGGCTATTTATATTATATGAGATAATGAATACAGCACATTCTTTATATATAATTTTTGATCTTTACTTTGTCATAATTATTAACTTTACATTTAACAGTTGTTCTTCTAATAGGAAAAAATGAGAACTGATTTTATTCTTGTTCTACCTTTGGCTGTTATTCTCAATTCTATTGGTGAATATAATAATTTAGTGTAATTATTAGTTTAAGTACATCCCTTGTGATTTACGCAAATCAGAATTTCTGCGATTTAATTCTTATTTCATCTTAATTGCTATTTTCTTCTAAAAATTATTTGAGTTTGATTCAAATGAGAGGGGATTTAATCTGAATTTATTTCGCTCGAATCCAAAGTTTGTGTGTCTTTAGAAAAAGGAATCAACTACAAATATATTGGGCAAATGAAACGGGACAAAATTAGCATTCATGACTAATATACAGCAAAGTACTTGATCATCGTTTAGAGGTTAGTTTTTGTAGCAAGCTGGACGAGGGTCAAGAAGCGTTAAATAAAAATAAATATGTGCGTCACATTTAAAAAGTGGATTTAAAAAATTACTACACTGGTGTCCACGGAAGTGGAAACAGCTAAATTACAATTGAGATCTAGTATAATTCAAATTATTCTAGGTCGATGACTTTCAAGATCATTTCAAGGTCAACTTTGTGGTTTTGAATGGGAACCTCTATTTTTTACATCGGCAATCGAAAGAGCGGAAAATTTTACGCTTACATATCTACTCAGTTCATAGGTCAGATGTGACTTTGCAGGTCTGCTGAAGGTCATTCAAACTTTATCAAGGCCATCTTGGGTTAACCGGAAGACTCTGAATTTCGTCAGGTCAAGGTCATTCTTGGAGTAGCTTTCAACGAGAAGTCCAATAGTTACCTTCAATTAGACCTTGAACTTGACCTTCAATGTCCTTGCCTCAGTTTGAATGATCTCTCGTTGAAAGTTAGTCAAAGAATGACCTTGAACCATTTGAATAATATTTTATTTAGACAGTTATTCAGGTGTTTCCAAAATTTTCGCACACCCTGTGTACGTGCTTAATTAAAGAATTACAACAGAATGTGCATTAAAAACTTTACAAATGGTTTCTTGTTACAGACTTGAGTTCCCAGTTCAACTTTTACCCTAATGCCGAACCTTTCCCTGTTGATCCTCGTTTAGGAACTTATCATTCTCCTGAAAGACGTGATTCTCGTGAGAGTTCGCTTCTTCGTACCAGATCAAGGTCTCCTGCTCCTGTCGAGCCTTCAATCCGTGCTAGGACAAGGGCTCCTCTTGCCTGTCATCGTTCTGATTTAGTACATGGATATTCACCTGATCAATTACATTTGGTTCGGCTCATTCCTCATACGAATCCGGAAAGGCAATTCGAAATTCGCAAATACACTTTTCCTGCCGGTATACCACTTCAATTAAAAGCTGCACGTGGTGGAGCTGCACCCATGCCAACCATGGAACGCAATGTTTTAACAACATCTGATGGGGACATCCTTGCAATATTTGACAACAATAATACAATTCTTCGTGGAATATATGCAAGTAATTCTAGGCCTGCGATACGCGTAAAGATAAACGTAAACAGTAGTGCGATTTCGGATATGAATTTAGATGAAATCAGGGAAACTCCCTTAAGCAAGCGGAATCCAATTTCTAAACATTTTAGATACATACTTTTAACAAATGTGTAAACAACAATCTGCTTTACCGTCTATTCAAAGTAGAAAATGTATCACTGAATGTAGCTTCTAGTTATCCAGCTTTTCTAAAAATAGCGGATGGGCGATGGAATAACACCTCTCCGTTTTTTTGGTCCACCAATTCAGTTATCAGGCCTTTCGCTATGTATTCAGAAAAGCTGCACGAATGTATGTTATCCAAAGACGGATCAAAATCTTACAAATGGTAGGTAACTACAATAAACAGTTAATTTAATATGGTGTTCATCGCTGTAATATTTTTTCAACGTCCCAGCCTTTCTTTTTCGAAACCCGATAAAATTACATTGCAGAACAATTTCGGGAGTTCAGGATTTACCAGGAGCTTGAAGTTAACGGGGAAAGATCGTATGAATCAGGCTTCAGAACATTTGCGTGCCGCTTTATTAATTCTCTATAGTCTTATGCTGTCAACTTTTTGTTCATGGTGAATTTGTCGATCCTCAATAATTTGTTCATGCAATTTTTCACAACGAGTTGTTCTTGGATAACAGCTTGACTATAAACCTCCATTAATCCACAATCATATAAGGGATTTTTTACTTCAGTTTTCTCATGAAACTTGAGTGAATATGGGCCTACGTGATTAATTGCTGAGTTCAGGTTGTTTTTTAAATACGAGCTTGCTCATTCTAATTAAGTCATAACCATTATCAAAACATTTCCTTTCGCGAGGCCCACTTTTGATTGGCAGGAAAATTCCATCAAGAAGCACAGAAAAAGAACGTGATTACTTTTGACAACCGTGGGACGCTTTTCTAGCAGGCCGCTCATGGGGCATTCACGACGTATGCCAGAGTCTGTCTCTCTCTACTGCAAGTGCGCGCTCTTCTCCATTTTTCGTAATCCTTATCTCTTTCCTTCAGTAAACAAGTACGAACTAGCGGAATCGCTCTATTGACTGCCGTGTCCCGCGCCGTCCGATTAATGTCGGTCGCCACATCTTTCAAACGGTTGAGCGAGCGGTTGGCCGTCTGAAGAGAGATAAACTACTTTTGACAGGAGCCGATCTTTCTCCAACGTCCGCGCTAAGAATACTTCAAGGAGATTAAACATATTAAACATCTTTCCTCTCTGGTGAATTATAATTTCGATCCTCTTCGCGAATACGTGATGCCCAAAGACTTTCTCATGAAGTAAGTCATCCAGGTCGAGGTGGTCCTGCTACCCCCGACCTACCAGAAAATTTTGTTTTCTTCGACACTCTACTAAACTTCCTCCTCTTCTTCTTTACTCATGTTTTCTTCTATAAAATAAATTAATAGATTTTTGTGGTTTTCCCCTGTGCGCAAGCTTCATTTTCTACACATAATTAACGTCACTTTAAATCCAGTCATCTCAATTTTCTCTCAGATTGTGTAGCAATCCCTAAACAGGTAACACACAACAACTTCTTCAGGTCTGATTATTTTTCGGGGAGATCATTAATTGCCAGCGCGCGACTGGCACGGCTTCTCTGCGCCATCCGCCCACTCACATGCCCTGCATCTCACAAGAGGGGGCGATGGTTGGGGCCTCCTCACCCCCACCTCTTTTTAAGGAAAACGAGTTATGATGGTTGTGGGGGCTAAAGCGTAGGCTTTGGGCCCACTCCGTCGGGTTGGGGTTTCGATTCCCGCCTCGCCCTCTGGAAGAGCCTCGGCGGCCCATGCGGTGAATACTAGCCTAGCAAGGGAGTTGTTCATCTCCGAAGACTCGTGGGACCGGTACCTACAGAGAAAAAGATTTTCTCTAAGTACTTAAAGCTGTTGCTCTTGGCGGTTCGGAACTCACCTAAAACTGTAGGTGCCCCTTCCACCACCAAGTAAGTGTGTGAGGGGTGTATAAAGGAAGAAAGAAGAAGGTGCAAGAAAAATGTAAACCCTTAGGGGACACATTAGAAGGTTCCATTCCAAATTGAACTTTTTGGTGAAAAATGCAAGCAATTTGTTCAAAATTCGTCTTTCTAGTTAAAATATTTAACGATTTGATTTAAAATTAAACTATTCATTTGAAAATTCACCTATGCGGTAAAAAACTAACTTTTTTGGTCGAAATTCATCTTCGTACGATAAAATTTTAGCTAATGCAAAGTATTTTCTTGAAAGCCTAATCAATTTTTCAAAAATGTAACTACTTGATTTTTAATTATCTCTTTCATAAAAAATTGGTCTTTTTGCTTTTAAAATTCCAAAATTTTCCACAAATTTGAAATGAATTTAACTATTTTGTTAAAGTTATGTTTGTTCGTCAAAAAGTGATATTCTTTTTGAAAATAAGCTTTTTTGTTAGAAACTTTAGCTATTTAAAAAAAGGAATTTTTGGAGGATTTACCTCTTTGGCTAGAAATTTAAATATTTTGTTAAAATTCCAATTTTTTTTGCAGTTGAAACTTTCTTTATCTGTTTATTCATAAAACAGAGAATGTGTGATTGAAAGGATTGAGTCATACAATTTAATAATTATTAAATAAAATTTGACAAAAGTCCGGAACCAGAGACCAGACCTAGTATACCTGAAGGTTTTTGCTGCGCTGAATCCGAATCCGACCTCAGAAAAATTCCATCCCCCTCAGTTTTCGAGATATTGTAACCTAAAAGTGCAAAAAACACCGTTTTT
>NC_046660.1:58623405-58652521 GCF_010883055.1 Belonocnema kinseyi
GTGAAAAAAAAATTTTTCGCGATGTTACGGGGCCTCGAACACATCAAAATAACGGGTTTTTGACCCTTTTAGGTTAGAATATCTCGAAAACTGAGGGTGATGTAATTTTTTTGAGGTCATATTCGGATTCAGCGCAGCAAAAACCTTCGGGTATAGTAGGTCTGGTCTCTGGTTCTGAGAATTGTTGGCCTGTGTAATTGAATGATCACACTTAAGATAATAATTTCAATGGGTTAGTAGAAAATATAATTTATTCAAAAGGGAAAATAGAACTCATATGTTTTTAGAAAATTTCAATCTGTATTTTAATAATATAATTGCATAAGATTTTAGTTATCACCAATAGTTCTCGATTAGTTAGTTTATCATGTAAATGAATGTTGAAATTAATTTCTTTATATTAGACTATACATCTCTAAGGCCTTGGAAATTAAATTTTTACTTTCTGAAACTAATTATTTCACTTAACTTAGTTTCAACTTGCACTTCTAGAAGCTCCACGACTTTCTAAGACCTAAACAACATTTGTTTAAAAATTCTAAATTACTTTTTTGATAAAAACAATTTTTTTTTAATGTCCTCTTTTTACTTTTCTCGCTAACGATGCATGATGCGATAAAAGACTAAGAGGTGTTTTTCGTAAAATTTCGTAATATAAGTAAACTTGTTCCGCACATTTTGTCAGCTCTGTCTTCGTTTGCAACAACCCGAAAATAAACGTCATAAGAAGAAGAAATTATTTCTTGACTAAAAAAATATTTGTCTTTAAATGAAACTTACAAAATTGATTAATTATTTGATTTGAAATACAGTAACAAAATTTGTGGGAATTTCAGGAAAATGAAGTTAAATATTTTTAGAAACACCTTTACCATTTCGTTTATTTTTCAGCGTATTCGATATAGAAAATTAAATATTATTGTTAAAAAGTCATCCCATTCGGAATGAAATTGAACTGTTTTGTAGATAGTTGGTCTTCTTTACTTGAAAATTCAACAGTTAGGTTGCAAGTTTTTCCTTGATTGAAGAATCTTTTTTAATTAATATTTTAACTAACTTGTTGAAAATTTGTCTTTATAGTTCGAAAATTTATCTTTTTGTTTCAAAGTTTCTTATTAACTATTAAATTTGTTGATAAAAGCTCATCTTTTTTTGATTAACCGAATTTCAAAGTAAAATCACGAATTTTTCACAAAGTAGTACAAGTTGACTGAGTAGTGGACTTTTTTATCAAAAGTTAGTGAATTCTTATCAAGAAATATGATGGTTATATTTCAACTAAAAAAGATTTTTATTAGAAATTAAAAGCAGTTAAATTGATTAAAAAATAACGAATTTCCCATAAAACTGTTCAAGCTTTAACCCAAACAAATTAAATTTCAACCAAACAGTCTCCTTTTTGCTCAAGTAAAATGAAATTTATGATATTAAAAAGATAAATTTTATAACAAAACGACGAATTTTCAAGAAAATAAGTGAAATATTAATCAAAATAGATGTTTCAGTCAATACAATTTTTCACCAAAAAAATAATCGAATTTGTTTAAGCACTTTTCCCAATTTATGTATTAATTTTAGTTACGATAAATTCTAAATAAAAAATATGATAGGAGACCTTTTACCCCAAAAGAATGGATTTTCATGCCAAAAAGACGTGTTTTCTTCAAAAAATTTTGAATATTAAGTAAATAAATTTAATAATATCTTAAGTTATTTTTGTAAGCAAAATGTTAATATTTTGCCCCAATATTGGCTTCTTTTGTTTTCCATTTAAGGAGATAACCTAAAATTCTTGTCCCACTAATGGGTTTTAATCGATCAAATAATGTAACTCAGAAAAATGTATGTTTCAATTAAACAAAAAAATTGGTTTAAATTCATATTATTTAACCAAACATATTTTTTGCTTCATTAAAAAAAAAGGTTTGTTTAATTTTAAGAAATTGATACCATTTCCTTAATTTATTTAATCAAATAATTTGTTTAGTACAATTGGTTTGATTCTAACGAAAAATAGGTTTTTAATAAACGATGAATTTGTTTAAAATCTGTTAATTCGAATTCATAAAAAATGTATTTAATTCAAACCAAAAATAATATACAAAGAAGTACTAGAGAATGCCGCTAGACGTGCTGAATCGCTGTCGGCGGTTCCTAAGTAACTAACCAAAAATGTAAATTGATTGATCCTGTGATTGATTTAATGGCATTGGCCTTTTTTCAGTGTTGTATTATTTTTAAGGTTCTGATTTACTGTAAAGTCTTAAATTTACTAAAAAATGGACGCAATATCTCTAGTTTAGGAACTACTTATATTTTGGAGCTTTTACCTTGATTTCAAATGAATTAAGATTTATCATTATTTCTCAACGTTCCTAATTATTCTAATTTATGATTGTTCACTTCAGAAATGAGAAGCACAGAGTTAAAAATTAAGCAAAATTAAGCATTCGGATCAAATAAGTGTTTCTGATTTCAGATGTACACCGATAATTATGATAAACAATACACAAATTATCGAGATCTTACAAACCAAAAATTTATTTGAACCAAACAAATAAGGACAAACAAAAAATTTATTTTACTGATGTAAATATTCGTTTGAGCCCTTATTTAAGAGACAATTTGTTTGATTCAAACAAAAAATGTCTTTTTTACTATAAAAGATGGCTTTTTAACAAAATAAATGAATTTTAAATATAAAAATTAAATATATGACATAAAAAGACAAATTTCCAAAGAAAAAATGTCATATAAAAAACTACGAATTGTTTGCCGACGTTTCGTGAACATTGCAGTTCACATCTTCAGGGCTGACCTGAAACTGAGGTATCAGGTCATGATGTTCTTAGGTATAATTTCTGCGATGCCTATGATTGGCCAGAGCTCCCCACTGTGGGGACTGGTCGAATTTGATTGGCCATTGTCCCTATTGATGTTATTAGGGTGTTTTAAGATTTCGATTGCTTCTCTATGTTTTCTTGAAAATTTGTTGTGTGTTTTTGCAATGACTGTTGTTTCATCAAATAAAATGTTATGTCCTGTTTCGATATGATTTTCAGCTAGTGCTGATTGCGTGAAATGTTTGAGTCTGACTTTACTTTCATGTTCCTTCATACGTTGGCTCACCGCTCTCCCGGTTTCTCCAATATAGACTTTGCCACAAGAACAGGGGATTTTATATACTCCTGGATCACTGAAGGGTGCCTTTTTATCTTTAGGGTTATTTAGTAGTTGTCCCATTTTCGCAGGTGGTTTAAATATGGTTTGGATGTTGTGTTTGTTGCGAATTCTTCCTATTTGTTCTGTGACACCTTGGATGTAGGGTAGAGTGTGGTCATTTTTCTCTCTCTTTCTTTCGTAGGTTGTCTTCGCTTGCTTTTTTGAGTCTGTTTTCTTATTGCTTTATCAATTTGTTTGTTTGTGTAATCGTTCTGTGTTAGGATTTGTTTAACGTTTTGTAATTCCTTTTGTAAGTTATCTTTGTCTTTTATGGAGACAGCTCTGTATACAAGGGAGTTGATGACCGATTGTTTTTGAGATGGATGATGGTGGGAGGAGGCATGTAATTATCTGTTTGTTTGCGTGGGTTTTCTGTAAACTTCATGTCCTAATGTGTTATCAGATTTTTACCAAATTTCTTTTGCTCACTACCCATAAAAAACTATTGAAACTTCACCTTTTCCTATCAAATACCCTCAGATTTGACATTTGTTCCACATTGGATCGCATATTGTTTGGCCAATCCCAACGGATTACAGAGCTTTCCACCCAAAAACAATAAACAAAATTTGACAAATTACTTCCAGTAAAGCAAACTATACTAACAAATGCAGTAAAAAACATTTGTGACCACCCTCTCAACAATGAAATGATTTCAGCCTTATCTAAAGGACATAATTTTGCTGTAGCTCCATCGAAAATCCCAAAAGAAGAAATAATCAGCAATTTAGAATCCACAATATATACCCTTTCACCCGAAAAAGCAAATGACATTACGACGCAGGACGGCCAACATTTTACGCCAAGCTCAAGTTCCATCCTCAAACTTAACAAAACAGGAAAAACCGCAATTAAAGAACTCAATCAAAATAAGGATATTATAATATTACCCGCAGACGAAGGCAACACAACAGTAATAATGAATAAAGAAGACTATAACAACAAAATCATGGACCTTCTAACTGACGATACATACAAAAAACTTAAGAAGGACCCCACAAAAACAATAGCCAGTAAAACAAAGACTCTTCTCAAAAACTCTAAGCTTGACAGCCAAACAATATCTAACTTAATACGTACTAATCCCATCTCTTCAAAACTTCACGGGCTCCCAAAAATCCACAAAGAAAACATTCCACTCAGACCGATCGTCAGCGCAATAAACTCACCAACTTACAACCTAGCACGTTTCCTCGCTGCAAAACTAAATCCTTTTACAGGAAACTCCATCACTCACGTCCAAAACTCATTTGACTTTATTAAAAAGATACAACAGATTCACATTCAACCCCAAGACATCATAGTGAGTTTCGACATAGTATCTCTTTTTACGAAACTACCAATCTCGGATACAATTAATATTATTAAATCTTTCACAAACTTCCCTTCCGAGCTTGTACCTTATATAGAATAATGTCTCAATAATACTTACTTCTCGTTCAATAACCAATTTTACGAACAAACCTCAGGGCAGCAATGGGATCCCTAATCTCACCTGTAATAGCCAATGTCTTTATGGAACATCTAGAAACTAAAATCTTTAACCAAGCCAAACTTAAACCAGAATTCTGGTTCCGTTACGTTGATGATACATTTGTCATCTGGCGACATGGACGAGATGAACTAAATAAGTTTTTCGATTTTATTAATCAATTACATGCTAATATCCAGTTCACCATGGAAATAGAACAAAACGGAAAATTGCCTTTCTTGGACGTAATAGTCTAAAAAAAATCTGATAACACATTAGGACATGAAGTTTACAGAATGCCCACGCATACAAAAAGATACTTACATGCATCCTTCCACCATCATCCATCTCAAAAACAATCGGTCATCAACTCCCTTGTATACAGAGCTGTCTCCATGACAGACAAAGATAACTTACAAAAGGAATTACAAAACGTTAAACAAATCCTAATACAGAACTATTACACAAATAAACAAATTGATAAAGCAATAAGAAAACACACTCAAAAAAGCAAGTTAACACAACCTACGAAAGAAAGAGAGAGAAAAATGACCACCACTCTAACCTACATCCAAGGTGTCACAGAACAAATAGGAAGAATTCTCAACAAACACAACATCCAAACCATATTTAAACCACCTGCGAAAACAGGACAACTACTACGTAAGCCTAAAGATAAAAAGGCACCCTTCAGTGATCAAGGAGTATATAAAATCACTTGTTCTTGTGACAAAGTCTATATTGGAGAAACCAGGAGAGCGGTGAGCCAACGTATGACGGAACATGTAAGTAAAGTCAGGCTAAAACATTTCAAGCAATCAGGACTAGCTGAACATCATATCGAAACAGGACATAACATTTTATTTGATGAAACAAGAGTCATTGCAAAAACACACAACAAATTTCCAAGAAAATATAGAGAAGCAATCGAAATCTTAAAACACCCTAATAACATCAATAGGGACAATGGATATAATACCAATCCGATTTGGCTTTCCGTTCTCCCGGATTTTTAAAAAAAGACTTGATTGGCCAATCAAGTTCGACCAGTCCCCACAGTGGGGAGCTCTGGCCAATCATAGGCATCGCAGAAAGTATACCTAAGAACATCATGACCTGATACCTCAGTTTCAGGTCAGCCCTGAAGATGTGAACTGCAATGTTCACGAAACGTCGGCAAACAATTCGTAGCTTTTTACACGAGTGAAACCCGAAATATCTCTTTTTATCAAAATGAATCATCGTGAAAGCATAAAATCTATTGTAAAAAAATGTCATAGTTTTGAAAAAACTAAAAAATGTCTGTTCAAAAATGAGTTCTAACAAAAAAAAATGGATTTTCCATTGAAAACTTAAATTCTCAACCATGCACATGATCCTTTCAGCAAAATTATAACATTTTAACAATGTAGTTTAACTTTTACCCAAGTTGTTGAATTTTCAAATAAAAAATAATTAATTGTCAACCAAATAATTAAAATTTCAACCAAGTCAACTAAATCTTTTCAACAAATTAGTTAAATAATATAATAATATTATTATTTTTTACAAAAAAAATTCAATTTTCTATCTGAATAAAAAAACCATTTTTTACAAAAAAGGATGGCATTTTCACAAAATTCTTGAATTTTCTACCAAATAGTTACATTTGTATCAAAAAACATGCAGTTTCTCTTAAAGCAGAAGAATTTTCAATTATGAAAAAATTGTGCTTTCATCGAAAAAAGATTTCAGTCGACTCTACAATATTAAAAAATTGAATTTTTAAATAAAAAAATGAGTTTCTACTAAAAAATTCAATTTTCAATCCAAAAAGACAAATTTTTTAAACGAAAATGGATAAATTTTTAATAAAATAGTTGAGTTATTTACTAAATAGTTGCATTTTTATCCAACAAGGATGAAATTTGTACTAAAACAGATGAATTTTCAATAAAAAAACCACAACCTTTTCTTTAAAAAGTTAAACTTTGATCAAGAAAAGATTTCAGTTAATTTTTAAATTACAAAATATAAATTTTAAACCAAAAATGCATATTTTACGAAATAGTCAAATTTTCAAGAAAATAATCTAACAGTTTTATTCCCAACTAAACAGTTGCATTTTTATAAGAAAATGACATTTTTCTTAAAGTAGATGGATTTTTAATTAAATAAAAACCAATTTTTTAAAATATTTGAATTTTCATCCAGAAAATATTTCAGTTCACTTTTTAATACCCAGATATTATATTTAATCAGTAGAATTTTTAACAAAAAATTATTACTCTTTAAGCAAATTTTGGAATTTTCAAGCAAGCAGTTGAATTTTTATCCGGAAAAGGTGTAATTTCTTCTACAGCAGGTGTATTTTAAAATCAAAAAGAAAAAAAACAGTTGATTGTTAAGCGAAGTTACATTTTTATTCAGTCATGATGAAATTTCTCCTGAAATAAATGAATTGAACAAAAAACTTTTTTTTAAATAGCTACATTTTTGTACAAAGAAGATTCCAGTTCACTTTCTAACACGAAAATAAGAATTATAAATAATTTGCAACTAAAATGAATATCTTTTTAAGAAAATAATTAAATTTTCAACCAAATTATAAAATCTATAAATTAAAGAATAATCTTCAGAAGAAAGTTGTTGCGAATTTAAAAAATCTAATCTGAAAATATTTAATTTTTTGTTCATTTAAAAAAATCCAAATTTAAGAAATTTAAATTAGATTAAAATCCAAATTAAAAATCCTATTTAATGTCCAATAATTAAATTGATCTAAACTCCTGTTGAAAACATAATAATCTAACGACCAAATTTGAACCACAACAAAAAAAACAAAAAATTATATTGTAATCTAAAAAAAAAAAAAAATTAACATCTTTCGGACAAAAATAAAAAAGAGGGAAGAAAAATGAGAAGGCAGGCAACCACACCCCCTTCCTTCTCTTTTTCTTTCTTTACTCTTTTTTATTTTTATTATCCTTAAATTACAATAACATGACATTCAAAATACAAATTAAAAAATGAATAAAATTTTATTGTAATTTGATGATAATAAAAATAAAAAAGACTAAAGAAAGGAAAAGAGAAGGAAGGGGGTGTGGTTGCCTGCCTTCTCATTTTTCTTTCCTCTTTTTTATTTTTGTCCGAAAGATGTTAATTTATTTTTTTTTGTTTTTTCAGATTACAATATAATTTTTTGTTTTTTTGTTGTGGTCCAAATTGGGTCGTTGGATTTTTTTTTCAGATTTCAACAGGATTTTTTGTTTTTGTTTGTACGTTGTGGTAGAAATTTGGTCGTTGGATTCTTGTTTTTTTAACAGGAGTTTGCATCATTCAAAAAAATTGTAATCTTTTCAATTTTGATCGCTCTTAATTAGAAATGATACAATTTCTAAATTCTTCGGATAAAGTTGCCCAAATTTCAAATTTTAATTTAAACGTTTACAAATTAAAATTCGAACGCTTTTAATAAGAAATAATACTATTTGGAAAATTTGTATTCCAGTGCTTTACCGTCAGAGGCAGCTTTTGTACCAAAAATTACAATTCAACATTTCAAAATTGTGTTCATGTAGATTAGCAGTTCAGAACTAACAGTGATGGTCGGTTTATCTTATTATTTTTTCGAATACTTTTTTTTCTGAAAAAAAATATCAGAAAAAAGATTCTCGTGGTCACAAAAATAGTTAGTTCCGCATAAAAATCAAAAGATGTCTTCCTTCTTCGTTTTGTTTGAAATAGTTTCGGTGAAATAGATAATGATTTTTGTTATTTTTTGAAATAATTAAAATAGGATGCGTACTTTTCGTAATCGAATGAAATATTTCCTCAATTGTTTCGTTAATTTCAACATCATGACATTACAAATGAGACCGTGACCATCATCTAATGCGTACTCAGCATACAATCATAGCACGTGGTGTACACGAAACCTTGTTTTTGGTTCAAATTGATTTCACTGTCTTTATTATCAAGGTTAGGTAAATTTGTATAATTTCGAAAATTTTCGTGGTGAAGTTAAGTATTTGTAAATATAAAAAGCATTGACTTTTTAATAAATTTGCCAGTTACGCTTACGAAACCCTTCGATCGTAACAATGAAGATCGTTCCTGAATGTTTGTTGCTTATTTTTACGGTTTTCTTGTTTGATTCTGCTGGTAAGCAAAATAATATTTTATATATAAAAAAATCAAAATAACTTGAAGAGTACATTTATTATATAAATAGAAAAAATGCATTAATAAGATGATTTTTTAAACTTTTGATGCGGTTAACGCATCCTGCCTCTTACGTTCGATTCTATCTTTTTGACTCTACATGTAAATTATATAAGGTAACGTGACCATTACTGGGACAGTTACAAAAAACTAACTTACATAAACACAATTTTAAGATGATAAATTAAAATTTTTTCATCAAAACCTTTATAATAAGTAGCTGATACATTAATTAATCGATTAGTACAAAAAACAATAGGTCATTAGTGGGACAAGAATTTTTTAGTGTTTCCTTAAGTAGGACACCAAAAACGCCAATACTGTGACAAGGAAAATCCAATTAGGTTCATCAAAATTAAATTTTACAATTTTCTTACAACTATGAAATACATTAAAAAACAAGAATAGATTATTATAACTCTTGAAAAAATTATTTTTCTCTATTTTTTAATGTAATTCATATCGACATGTGAACATGTTGTTTCAATAAATAACTTCAGATGTTATTATACAATAAAATAAGTTATTATTTCAAATATTGTTTATAAGTTCCACGTTTGTCGTTCAATAGATTTATAATTCTAAAAAAATTATTCCGGGTAGTTTATTGGAACCTCCAATTCTAACGTGAAATTTTGCCAACTGCTTCGGTAATTAATTTAAACGGATCTTATAAATTAATATTTATATTGAGAATTAGTAGGTATGCATTAAAATCTAATATCTTAGAATAATATAAAATATTATAAATATTAATAAAATTAGTATTATCGGTCTACTTCAAAATTCAACTGTTGGTTGCAAATTAACTATTTTCCCTGAAGCAAAAATGCAACCGGTTGGTTGAAAATTAATCTTTTTTGGTTGAGGCTTCAACATTTTCATTGCAAATTTATTGATTTAAAAAAAATTAATTTAACTGCTTTTAATTTTGAAATTAAATCTTTTTTGGTTGAAATATCAACTATTATATTTTTTGATCAGAATTCATCTTTTTTGTAGAAAATTAGTATTTTTGATTTTGAAATTCAAAATATTGTTAGGAAATTCAAATATAGGTTGACCAAAAAAGGTGAATTCTTATTTAAAAAAATAGTTAATATTTTAACCAAAAAAGATTTAATCTACAAATTAAAAGCAGTTCCATTAAATAAAAAAAACAACGATTTTTAATGAAAACTCTTGAATCCTCAACCTAAAGAGGTTAATTATTTTCAACCAAACAGCTGCATTTTTGCTAAAGAGAGATGAAATACATCAATAACAATATAAATTTTGAAACCAAAAAGCCAAATTTTTCACAAAATAGTTGAAATAATAATCAAAACAGATTTTTTAGTAAAGAAAAAAAAATGTTAACCTAACTCCTGAGTTTTCAAGTCAAAGGCGTGAATCACTACTCTTGGAAGTTCGGGGGTCGCTAAATCCGAATCCGGGGTCATTTTTACACCATTAGGTCCAAAGGAAGGTCATTCCAAGGTTAAAATCAAAAAAAAATATGCAACTAAACTTATGGAGTTGAACTTACCCCGGGTTCGGATTCCGCGACCCAAGAAAACGTCTAAGAGTAGAGGCTTTCTCCAATTACATGGTTTTCTCAGTTTTTACTTTGGGATCACCTAAATCCCGAACTGATGGGATAAAAGTGACCCCGGATTCGGATTTAGCGACTCCAAAGACCGCTTAATGTAATGTTTCGCGCCGATTCAGTAGTTTTTTCTTATTTTGACCTTGACTTGACCTTGGTCCTGACCTGTTGTGGTCACGTTGACCCGAGACTTGGATTAAGTGATCCCAAAAACATCTTTGATTTGAGGTTTTCTCAGATCTACTGGCTTTTGAGGTCAAATGGTTTTCTTTATTTTGACCTTCACTTTACTTTGATCCTGACCTGATGGGGTGAATGTGACCCCAGATTCGGATTCAGCGGCCCCAAAAAGCATCTGAGGGCAGAGGTTTTCGCCGATCCAATATTTTTTTCTCACCATATTAACCTTTAACTGACCTTGATTCTTTTCTGAAGGGGTCAAATTGACCCCGGATTCGGATTGAGCTACCTCAAAAACCTATGACTATGGTGGTTTAGTTCGGGTTCCAGAAATTTTCTTTTGGGCTGTGTTATTTATCTTCCAAAAAATTTAATTTCAAGCTTAAAGATTTTTTTAATTGATTATAAGTATTTTTAGCACGGCACAAACCAAACTTGTTTTTATTTTGCGGAAGTCGTATTGTGACTGCTTGTTTCTTTGGGTGAAGTAAAACTTTTCAAATTTTTTCCAATTCTTAAAAAAATTGTTTAAAAGTTGCGAGGATTAAATTTACACAAAAATTGAAATTGGCTTAGTTTACAAGTTTCTTGAAAATATCCACATTAATTTTGAAAACAGATGATACCAAAACAATTGTAGCTAATACAAAGAAAAAAACTCTTTTTATGGTCCGATTTAAAAACAAATTTTTCTGCCTTTTCTATAACTTATAAAATTATGATTTTGTAAGAATGAATAGATAAAAGATCATAATTGTTTTATTACAAAAATTTTCTTCTTTATCAACAAACTAAATTTCATCAAATCACTTTTAGCAAATCTGTGCATCGAGGTTAGATTTTGATAACCAAAATAAATATTCCGATCGTATGAAAACTTCTCTACGTGAAAACTTGTTAAAATTTTTTTACTCTTTAAATGAAATCGTCCTAAATTTGTTGCTAAAATTATACCTACTATTCAGACATTGTTTAATATTCACAAATTCATTCAGGGCCTTAACGCGCTACTTTACAATATATTTCTGTTTTTGGTTTGAATTTTTTTCAGTTGTAAATTTTTGTATTCTTTTACTGTTGGAAATTTGCAATTCTTATTTAGGAACGTTTCCAAAATTTACTTTCGCTAAATCAGCCTCAACCTGAATACCTATGAATTGAATCCGTCACAATAGTTGATTCAAAATTTATTTTATTTTTTTCTTACGCAACAGATGGTCTATTCCCTTCCGAAAACAAAGTTAATGAAATTAATCTAATTGCTAGTGATTTTGCAGAATCAATTAGCCAAGCCTTAGCTACTAAAAATTATTATAAAAATACTGGTTCGATTAGTCCAGATATTTCCCAATTCAATAGTGAAAAATGACTGCTTAGGAAACTAGCTGTGAATTCGATTTGTGACTTTTCAAATAATAAACAACCTAAAGTTATCCTATCAATAAATTTCAGAATAAAAATGTACAATAAATTGAAAATTAAAAAAAAAGTGTTTTTAAGATAGCTAAACGCTTATTCTTTTGCCTGCTGGCCTTAAAAAATTGACTTGCTTACTCTTCCAACATATTTCCAACACTAGTTTTTTTTTTAATTAAGACTATTACAATCGCTATCAGTCTGCCAGAATTATTTTATTACAATATATATAATCAAAATGTCTTTTTTATTCATAAATGAAATTTTGATTGAATCAACCAAAAAAGTTTCGGAATTGTAATTATCAAAAAGCTTTCTCTATAAAGAAATAAAATTATTTATAGGAGTATGGTGTAAAACATTCGTGGTTTCTTAAGGTGTCTGGTGTGATTGTTTATAATTCTTTAATTTTTTAGTGTTTTTCTGGGAACAAACTGAGATTTGTTTAGGTACAAGTGTTTTTTTCTCAGTTTGTAAACATTTGTCACTTCAATAAAATTGAAAAATTAAAATAATGAACAATTTTGAATCAAATGCAGATAACTTATCAAATTTAGAATTTTTTAGTTTTATAAATTATAGAATTCATAGATTCAGATTCAGTTCCAAAAATATAAATCCACGATACCATTTTTAATTCTCCAAATAAAAAAATCAATCAATAAAACTAAAATTTTTGTTAATTAAATAATTCCTAAATTAGAAATTATATTATTTTTCTTTTAAATAGCTTAAACATCTTTGAAAAGCTTTAAATTTTTACCTCAAAATATTGAGAAATCTAAAACTTGTTTTAAATTTTTTCAGCACTCATAAGTGTCTTTAACAATGAATTGAACTTTTCCTCGTATGTTTAGCAAAAATTCTGCAATTAAAAAGTTTTTGCTAAAAATGTTGACGTTGAAACAACAATTAGAGAATTATTATTTAATTCAAAGAGATATTTAGAAGTTTTCAAAAGATTTAAAATAAGTAAATAAAAAACAAACTCTTGCAAATTTGAAAAAATGTCCTTCAAAGTTCCCAGGATATTTTCTCAGCAATTTTATAAATATTTCAAAACCTTTTTTAATATTGTCTTAAAATGATTATTTGAAAAGAAAAATAATTTTAAATTTCCTTGGAAATCTTAAAATAATTTTTTTATTCTTTTTAAGCACTGGTATTTCATGACGCAAAGCAATTTCATTATTGTTAACTTTTTAACGCCTAAAGTACAAACCCATTGAAATGATTTATTTACATTTATAGTTAATAAAATAAAAAAATATTCTACCCAAAATGTTCAGCTTCAGATCATTTTCATTTTAAATTGTTTATCCCTTCAAGATCAGATTTTGTAATTTTTGAAATAAGAAATTGAAGCTTACAATAAAAATGGAAATTTTTTAAATATACATATAAATATACATATTCCCGATAAAAAAATTAATTCACTGTCATTTCCCGGTTTTCCCGATCTCAAAAAATTCCCAGTCATTTTTCGTTCAAAAATGTCATAAGCCTTTAATTTTGGTCCGATTTTAAATTTAAAGAAATTAGAGTTCATTGAATTCTAAAGAGCTTGATGCTCCGAACTTCCCCCCTCCTTTATTCGTTTATTAATAATTTTTTTCACTCAAAATATGGAAAAACTGAAATTGTGCACATAAAAACTTTTTACGCTTAAATAAGTGATCAGGAAAACTTGATATTGTTTTTAAAGAATGTTTAGGGACTTATAGAATATAAATAAATTGTTATAAACAAATGTTATGAACAAATTGACAAATAGTCTTATTATCGGCAAAAAAATCTTTACTGCTAACAGCGCTTCATATTGATATGAGGATGACATTTCATTACAAAACTAATTTAGAAGTTTGTAATAAAATTCTATATGTAATAAAAATAAATTATAATAAAAATAAATAATAAAATTTATTATAGAAATTTAGATGGCGCATCTTTTTTCCTTTAGCGAAAAATTTGTATCTATGATAGTTTTCAAATATCTATGATAATGATGTTTTTTTCTGAAGTCGACGTTTAATTCATTTTTGGCCTCTCGCTTGTCGTCACATCTACAGTTTTCGGAATTTTTTAATAAAATTTTAAGATAATACTCTCTAAAGCATCCTGAGAATAATGGTATAAGCGAAGAGTTCATAGAATTATTTATAACAAAATAAAAAAAAATGTCTAGGTTATTGCAAATTCGATTTCTTATAATCTTCTATCGCTTCGTTTACCGAGCGAAATTTGAAAAAATATAAACTTCCTGTTAAGAACTTGTTAAGAAAACTATGAGAAAGTTTTTTGTGAAACCCTTTTTAAAAAAAATTAATTAGGTAAATAATTGCGAATGTAAAACTTAGAGCGCGTGACTGTCGCCTACAAGAGTTTAGTTCGAGCGCTTCAAGTTTTGTGTTGGCAATTTTTTACTTATTTGGTTTTTCGAAAAAATGTTTTCACCTAAAACTTTTTTATAGTTTTCTGAACAACTTTTGCACAGAAAGTTTGCTTTTGATCAAAACTCGCTCAATAAACGAAGCGATCGAAGATTATGAGGATTTATATTAGCAGTTGCCTCAAAAAGAATTTTTGATTTTATTATAAATAATTATATGAAATTTTCATTCAAATCATTATTTTAAGGATACCTCGGAGAGTTTTGTCTCCAAATTTTATCGAAAAAATTCTCTATAAAAAAATTCTCTATAATTTTCTATAAAGAAGGAATTCTTGAAAATAAAATTTTCAAATTTCGATTTTTTTGTGCCACGAGCAAACCTCCTTTCAACTTTATCCAGTTATGTCCCATTCTGGAATCGGGGCACTCAATTGCTATTTACAAAATTTTATTTTTACTATACTTTGAGTGAAAAAAATTATTAATAAACAAATAGAGAAGACAAAAGTACGGAGCGTCAAGCTCTTCAGAATTTATTGAACTTTAATTTAAAATCAAAATCGGACTAACATTGATGGCTCTGGACATTTTGAAACGATACTGTGCGGCGTCGTGTTATTGACGTGTTGGATATCGTTTAAAAATAGAGCAGTTCCCAATTAAAATGTTAAACCTATGCCTCCAAATAGTTTTGAAATATTCTGCGTTACGATTTTAAAAATTTAATGATTTTAATATGAACTCCGAAATAAATTACTTAAAAATCAAGACTGAGGCATTTTCAAAGAACAACTTCATGCTGAAAACAATTTTATAAGTGTCAAACTGACAATAGACTGTAATAGATAAGCTGAAATAGATTGTCGCATTGACATGATAAGAAAAAGGATAAGTGTGTTTTCATTTCAGAAGATAGCTATTTTTGCAACCTATACTAGAAAACGTTAAAAATCTCTTTTTTTTTAAGAATCAAGACCAAGCAATTCAAGAGGAACCAGTAATGAGGATATACCCCCAAGAAATATTGGTCCATCTATGGGTTCAATACCTGGCTATCTCAATTTAATAAATCGTGACATAGTGGTACCGCGTGTAACAGTGAAAGCTAATGACTCACCAAGTGGCATAAGGATGTCTGCTGATGTACACGTCACTCCAGAGGGCAGACAAATTGTATTCGCCAATTTGGGATCACCTGGAAAATGGGCACGACTCCGCGAACGTGCTGCATCTGCAATACAACGTCGACAAGAAAACCAACCAGCAAACTCACTACCAAAAAAGAAGTGCGTAAATACGAATTACTTCACTATTTTTTTAGAGGGCATCGGTATCAGATTGGGCCAAAAAACCTTCTTTTTCAAAAAGCGGCTCATAATAGTGCGCAAAAGTTTTTTTCCAGCAAAATTAATAAGCCCTCCGAATTTTTGCCTGATTGGAGAATGTCTTCTGTTCTGTGAAAACTCTTAAAAATTCCGTTATTGGAAAATAATAATGAATAAATACATAAGCTCTAAGTTTCGACCAGGGTGTAAATATTCTGTTGAAGATGTAAATAAGTGGAGAGTGTTGATTATGGACTAGTAATCAACACCGTCTACTTATTTACATCTTCAACTGGAGATTGACTAAATATCAAATTTAAAAATCGATTCCAAAATGGTAATTTTGATCTTTTTCTTCTTAATTATTGCCATAATGCTAACACACTACACTCCTTTTGCATTTATTTATAAATATGGAATTAGATAAAGAAGCAAGGTAACGTGGGTCTGAATGGAATGAATTGCATTCGATTAGATTAAAGTTGATTAGAATGAATTGAATTGGATTGGACTAGATGGGAAAGAGGTGGAATTAATTGAAGTGGATTACATTTTATTTGATTAGAGTGTATTAGAATGAATTAAATTGTGATTAACTGGGCTGAAATTGATTTAACCGAATATAAAATATGTGCATTGGATTGGAGTGGATTTTATTGGAATAAGTTGCTTTAGATTCGATCGGATAATACACGATTAGGATGCGCTGGATTGAGATGAATCTGGATGGATTGGATTAATATGGATTAATATATATTTAAATTACTCGCATCACAGTGAATTAGATTAGAGTGGAATGAATTGGACTGGAATTTATTAGATTAGATTGGGTTTTATTGGATTGAAATTAATTAAATTCGATTAAAGTGAATTGGATTAGAGTGGGGTGAATTTAATTGGAATTGATAGAATAGGATTTGAGTGGATTATATTGGAGTAGAATTTATTGGATAGGAATAAATAGGATTTGATTAGAATATATGAAAGTGGATTAGAATGAATTTTAATGGATAGCATTAAATTAAGTTTCATTCGATTTGATTGGAATGAATTGAATTATATTGTAGTGAATCAGATATGATTGAAATTAATTGGATTGCAGTGGATTCTATTAGATTGGAGTGGACTGTTATGAATTGGTTTGGCTTCGATTGGATTGCATTGAACTGGAATGGATTCGGTTGAAATAAATTTGGTTGGATGGGATTAAAGTAGATTAGATTCGAATAAAATGCATTTAAATACATCGTATTGGTATTAGAATAGATTGGAGTGGATGAGAATGAAATGAATTGTGATCAGTTGGTTGGAGTGGATTAGAATGTATTGAATTATACTACAGTTAATTAGATTGCTCTGGAATGAATTTTATTGAAATAGGGTGGATTATATTGGAGTGAAATGAATTCGATTTAATTATAGCAGAATAAGTTAGAGTAGAATGAATTGAATTAAAATTGAATATATTGAAATGGGTAGGATTGTAATGAATTGGATTGGATTAGAATCGATGGAATTGGAATGCATAGGATTAGAATAAATTGTATTGGAATTAATTGGAATGAATTCGATTGGGTTGGATTAGAATTGATTGGGATGCATTGTAGTGAATTTGAATCAAATGGATAGCAGCAAGTTGCTTAAAGTTCATTGGATTGAAATGGACTGGGTTAAAATGAATTCGTGTGGATTTGAGTGAATTGTATTTTATTAGAACTAATTGCATTGAAATAAGTTGCATTGGATTGGATTGAAATAAATTGTATTGGATTAGGATGGATTTGAATGGAATGGATAGTATTGAAATAAATTGAACTGAAATAAATTGGAATGGATTGCATTGAATTAAACTGGAATGGATTGAGATAAATTGGAGTAGATTGGATTGAAATGGATAGGAATAAGAGAATTAAGATAAGTTGTATTGGATTAGAATTATTTGGATTAGATTGTATTAGGCTGGAGTGGAAGGAACTAGATTGGATAAGAATGGTTTGCAGTGGATTAGAATGAATTGTATTGGATTAGAATCAAGTGGATTGGATTAGAGTGAATTAGATTAGAGTGGAATAAATTGGATGGGAATAAATTAGATTTGAATGAATTAGATTAGAATGAATTGGATTGAAATAAATTGGATTAGAATAAATTGCATCAGATTAGAATGTATTGGGTTAGACCCGATTAGAGTAAACTAGATTTGACTGGTTTGAATTGGATTATATTATAATGGAATAGATTGTAGGGAAAGGAAGTGAATCAAAATTAATGGGATTGAAATATAATAGTTTCGAATGGATAGGATTGAATTTGAATGGATTGGAATAGAATGGATATGATTCGAATAAATTTTATTGAAATGAATTGGAATGGATTAGATTGTATTGGAGTAGAATGGATTGGGATAAATTCGAGTGGTGGGTTGGATTCAAATAGATAGGAATTATTTGTATTGGATTGAAAATAATTGGATCGAATTGTAGCGGATTGCTATAATTATGAGTAGAATGATTTAAATTAAAATAAATTGGAATGCATTGGTTCACATTTGGTTGGTTTTGATTGTCTTGAAATGGATTAGGGTGGATTTGAGTGGATTAAAATGCATTGGAATGGACAGGATTAGAATGTATAATTGGATTAGAAAACGAAATGAACGGAGGGTGGAGTAAATTTCTTGTTTTTGGATCAGACGGCCTGTGCCCTTTTATTAACACAGGATGGAAGGTGTTTCCGAATTCAAGTCAACTATTTGGTTAGGGTTACATACGTTCCTACACAATTTTTTCTGCACAAAATATATTGTACACAAGTATGCTGTTCATATTTTTCCTACACAAAATTTTTTCTACACAAAATGTTTCTAACACAGAATTTAATACTGTTATATTTTTCCTACACACAATTTTTTCGGCACAGAGTGTTTCCGACACAGAGTTTATTATTGTTTAATAGTCCTTTTTTTCATACAAAATATTTTCTACACAAAATATTTCCTACAAGGAATTTAATACTATTATATGCTTCCTACATATAACTTTTTCTACACAAATGATATTCTACACAGTCCTGACAAAAAGTTTATCCTACAAAAGATGAAATGATTATATGTAGTTTTAATGGAAATCTTGTTGCTGCTATATAGCTAATATTCTTTGAAATAGTCCAAGTTAAAAAGGCACAGGAATATTCTACAACAGCAATAAGTGTAAAACGTTTCTTATACAAAACTTATTTTAAATTATGTAGGAAAAGTTTTACTTTTAGTGCTTGTGCGTAGAGTATTTGTCTATCTTCACTCAGAATATTTTCTATGTAGAAGCAACAAGATTTAAATTTAAACTATGATTATTTTATCTTGTGTCGGATCTACTTTTTGTAAAAAATATTTTATGCACTGCTTTAAATTTGTTATCCATAATATATTTTGTGCAAGAAAAATATTGGATATTATATTTTTGTGTACAATGTTTACACACTGTTTTGATAATAAAATACTGCTATTTAATTCTTTGTAGAATACACATATTCTGTGTAGAAAATCTTCTGCGCAGAAAAATTTTCTGTAGGAAAAATATAATAGTATTAAATTCTGTGTAGAAAAAATTTTTTGTAGGAAAAATATAAGAGTATTAAATTCTTTGTAGGAAATATTTCGTGTACAAAATATTTTGTGCGGGAAAAAAATAAAACTATCAAACAATATTAAAGTCTGTGTAGGAAATCTTCTGTGTAGAAAAAATTTTTTGTAGAAAAAGTTTTATGCAGGAATAATATTATCAGTTTACTTGTGTACAATCTATTTTGTGTAAAATAAAATTGTGTACTAACAGCGTTTTCTCATTATGTTAAAAAGACATACTTTTGGAATAAAAATTCAATTTTGTTAGTAGAAACTTGTTTATCATTTCAAAATTGATACCTTGATTATAAATAGTTAATTAAAATATTTCTTAACTAAAAATTCTACTATTTTTTTGAAAATTTATTTTTTCGAATTACAAGTTCGTCTGTCTTGGCAGAAATTTTATTTTAAAACAAATGAAAATGCCACTTTTTACTACAAATTAATGTTTTCATTAAGTAAACATTATTGTGCTTTTTTGCTCAAGAATATATTCAAGTGTTTGGTTAAAAATATTTTGCTGAATCTGTTTGTTTAGAAATAATTTATTCTTTGAACACATATTTTTTGCTGAAAATTAATTTCTTTAGTTGAAAGTTTATCTGTTCGATTAAAAATTGATATTTTTAAATTGAAAATTCAGCTAATTGGGTAAATCTTAAACTATAATGTTAAAATAAAATTTTATTGCATGTTTATGTTTTTGTTTGTTAATTTAAGTGTTTTAAGAAAAAGCTTTCTTTGTTTAAAATTAAATATTTGAAAGAAAATACAACTGTTCAAATTTTTGAGATTGATATTTTTTAATTAATAATTTCTCTTGTTTGGCAGAACAAATTTTTCTTGGTTTCAAATTGAAAGTCATATTTTTTGTTTGAAAAATTTAATTTTTGTAGAGAAATTTGTAGTAACAACATTTTACATACGCTTTTATTTCTTTCTTGATTGAAAAATCTGTAGTTGTTGAAAATTTGTCTTTTTGGTTTTAAAATTCTTTTTTTTTTGTTAGTTTAAATTTCACGTTTCTCTATTCAAATATAAACTGTGACACGTTTTTATTGGGGATTCATCTTTTTAGGTTGAAAATTCAAATTTCAAAATTTTGAAAATCAAATTACTTCGTTGAAAATCCAAATATTTGTTTAAAAATTCATTATTTGCATTTAATTTGAGGAACTTTATAGGTGTGCTGAGCAATTTATAGAATTTTATGTGTTTTCAAAAGATCTCAAGATATTTTAAGAAATTTAGATATTCAAAGTATTAGAACTTACAATTCAATTATTTAATTAATTTAAAACACGTCTTGTTAATAAATTTACCCCTTTTCCTTACTACAAAACTTATAACTTAACATATAAAAACATTCAATATTTAAAAATGGCAACATTTTTTTATTGTTAAAAACGTGTTTTCATAATTTTTTATTATTTACAGCTGCATCGCATCCATCTTCCCATGCTTCGATAAACCAAAGTAATGACTGTCAACCATCACAGAAGGAGGAGCCTAATACCTAGATATATTAAAAAACAATACAAATCTGAAAATAGATCTAATTTAAAAATATTAAATAATAAGACTAAATGAGTATAAAAAATATTTCTGATTTATTATTTAACACCAACTGAATTTACTCGTAGTTTATTTCTGCAAGAGTAATACTTTATATTAGCCCTAAGCTAGTTGAATTAATAGAAGTTAATTAACAATTTTTTATTTTAAAAGCAATTTTTTACGAACAAATATTCATATTAAGTATTCTTGATGGAAAAAATAAGTTTTCTTCTATGGAATCGATCATATATTTATATTTTTGGTAATAAAACCTAAGTTTTTATATTTGGTCACTAAATAAAAGTAATTATTTAAGCTGCCTTAATTAACAAATGCCATATTTGGCTCTTTCTGAAAGTATAAACTTCATTTTTTCGATGCAATTAACTGTTAATAAGTAACTTCTAAATTTTTAAGAACATTTTAATGACACTAAACAATTTATTATTGTAAATTTGTATATTTTAATGTAGGAAACTTTTTAGTCATAAATTTTATTGTTTCGTTAAAAATTCAACAATTTTCTTAGAGGACATTCTTTTTGATTGCGAATTCAACTGTTGTGTTAAAAACTCGTCTTTTGTTGAAAATTCAAATACTTGCTAGAAAATATACTTTTTGTTTAAAATTTGTATTTTCATGTTGAAAAGTTAATTGCAATCTTTTTGGGGCGAAAATTGAACTCTTTTTAAAAATTTTGTCCCTTTTATTTAAAAATTCACGTGTTTCTGTTAAACATTCATTTTTTTAAAGAAAAATTCAACCGTTTGGTTAAAAATTTAACGCTTCATTGAAAGTTTCTCATTGTGAAGATTTAAATATTTCGTGGAAAATTTAATCTTTGCTTAAATTTAATATTTTGGTATTGAAAAAAGAGTTGAAATCTTTTCTGGATAAAAATTAAATTTAATAAAAAATGGTCATTTTTTATTTAAAACTTAATTCTTTTACTATAAATTTCATCTTTCCTGGATGAAAATGCAACTATTGGTAAAGAATTCAACAATTTTTTTAAAAATTCGTCCTTTTGGGTTTGAAAAAATTCGTATTTTTGGATTTCAAATTCAATTTTTTTGTAGAACCTTTTTTTTGTTAAAAAAATAATATTTATATCTTAAAAAGACAACTTGAGTTGTTGTTAGATGAAAATTGAACTATCTTTTTATTTTATTTATGTTTTTTTAATAACAATTCATCTTTTTAAAATAAATTTGATAGTTTTGGGACAAAAATGCAACTATATGGTAGCGAATTTAACTATTTTGTTAAAAACTCATCCTTTCTGGTAAAAAGTTCGTCTTTTTGGAATAAAAATTCAATTTTTTTCAGTATTAAATGATATGTCGAAGCGAGAAAAGTGCCAAATCGGAAAGATAAATGTAATCACGCGGTTGTGGCGATATTGTGAAACTTGTTTGTGAACAGACTATTTAGCCTCCGCCAACATGAAATATCTACAATTTATTACGTCAAAATGAAAAAAAAAATTATTTACATACCTAATCTGATTTTCCGTCCTATAATAACTGAAACTGATATGAATAAAGGAATTATTAAATATTACTCTGAATTTACATTCTTTCTAAAATAATCTTCTTAATTTCTTCATCGTCTGTTGTCGAAATACTAGAAAGACAAATTTTCTAGAAAACAGTAAGTAATTAAAGTACACTCATTATTTTCTCTATTCTCATTTTTAGCGTTTCCAATACAAAAATCGAACTATTTTGTGTTAAGAGTTCTCTCTCTCTCTCTCTGATTGAAAAGTCTATTTTCTATTTTAGGTTTATAATTGTTCTTCTTTAGTTAAAATTTTGCTAGTTCTTTGGAAACTCATATTATTTGTTCAACAAGTAACTTATTTTGTTAAAGGATTATGTATTTTAAAAATAACTACTTGTTTAAAGGTTGAACATTATTTTTATAACATTATTTTCTTTATGAGATTCAATTCTTTAGTTTAAAAATTTTCTCGTCGTTTAAAAAATGACATTTTTGGATGAAAACCAACTATTTCGTTCAATGTTAAACTATTGTTGAAAATGATTTTTTCTTAGATTCATCAATTTTTTGGGAATTTAGTTATTTTGTTGATGAAAAACTTTTTTAAAATTATTTTCTTTAACTAGATATGTAAGTATAAAATTTTTGGTTTGTAATTTATAATTCTGATAGAAAAACTACCCTTCCAAATTCAAAATTGAACTTTTTGATGAATATTTACTTTCTTGATAAAAAATTATATTTCTAGATAGAAAATTTAACTCTTTTGTGAAGAATTTGTCTTTTTGCATTCAAAATTCAACAATTTGGTTAAAGGTTGAAGATTCAAGAATTTGTTTGCAAATTTATCTTTTCGTATATAAAATAACCATTTTGATTTTAAAAATCATCTTTTGGGTTAAAAATTGAACTGTTTCGTTTAATATTGTACTCTGACTACAGTCTGATCAAAGCCGGTCGCCACCACTGGCTATGGGTCGAACGAGCGTTTGGCCTAAAGGGTGTTATACTACTTCCGATGGAAGCCGATTTCTCTTCAGCGTCCGCGCTGAGTATAGTTGCGGGAGGTTGATGACTGTTGAAAATTCATGTACTATGTTAAAAATAAGTCCTTTTTAGTAAAATATTGAACCATTCAATTTAAAATAAAACTATTAACTCTTAAAGCTTACCTGTTTTATAAAAAAGTAGCTTGTTGGCCAACAATCATTCGTTTGGGTATGAAATTCGACTGTTTTGTGGATAAATAAAGTTGACAATTTATTTGGATTGAAAAATAATGTTTTCATCTGAAAATTCAACTATTCTTTGGCTAAGTAGTCTTTAGATATTCTTATTTATATTTAACTACCTTTCAGGGTTTAAAAGTCAACTTTTTTTACAACATTCGAATTTTTAGTTTGAAAACTAAACGTTTTTATTGTAAACTGACGTATTTTGTTCTTAGTTCCTCTTTAGGTACAAAATTATTCTCCTTCGTTGAAAATTCATCTTTCTACGTTAAAAATGCAGTTTGGTTGAAAACTATTTAATTTGTGGCCGAGAACAAAAATTTAGTGAAAAATCAAAATATTCCCTTTTTATTTGCAAAACTCAACAATTTTCTTAAGAAATTTTATTTCTTGGTATGAAATGAATTTTGTAGTAAAAATGATCAGTTTTGGTTCAAAATTTTCCCGTTCTGGTTCAAAATGTAACTATTTCCGTTCTTGTTAAAAATTTATTCTTTTGGGGGGAAAATAAATCTTATTCGTTGAAATTCCAATTTTTTAGTTGAGAATTTAATGATTAGTACAAAACTCAACTTTTTTTAAGAAAAATAAATTTTGTTGTAAATTTCCCTTTTCTGATTGAAAATTAAACTGTTTAGTTAAAAGTTCGTATGTTTTGCTTGAAACTTTAATTATCTGATTAAAAATTATTTTTTGTTTAATTCTCATCTCTTTGTTTGAAAATTTAACTATTTTTTTAACAAAAAATTTTTGAGTTAAAAATTAATTTTTCATTTAATTATTTCTGTCTGTTATTCAAAATGCATCATTTTGAGTTAAAAATTAGTACTATTTGTTGAAAATGCATCTACTTCGTTGAGGATTCAATTATTATGTGAAAAATTCGTATCTTTTGGTTTAGTCTGAATAGTTGGAAATATGTTATTTCAGTTGCCAATTAATTTTTTAAAACCTTTTCAGTTGAAAATTTAAATATTTTGTAGAAAATACATGCATTTTGCTAAAAATTGGTCTATTTGTGTAAAGAATTATTCTTTTTTGTTGTGCATTTATCTCTTATGGTAACATTTTTAAGAAAAGAGTTTAAACAATTTAAGCAATTTTTCTAAAATTATTATTTTCAATCTAAAATAATAAATTCTCAACTAAAAGCGTGACCTTCTAAACGAGAAGATTCATTTTCAACCATTTTCTTTATGTGTTCAAGGCGAGAGTTGTAGATTAAACAGAGATTGTGTAATTGAAGGGATTAAGTCATGTCAATAAATAATACTTTCAAAAAAATGGTGAATAATTATTTTATTAACGAAAAAAAATTAATTTTCTTCGGTATTTGAGAAAAAATCTAAGTTGATGAAAAATCATTTAATTCCGAAAATCGTTGCATTTTCTAGCCACAAAGACGCATTTGCAAAAAAATATTTTATATAAAGATAAAAATAATTACTGCTTAACAAAATTTTTTATTTTTTTACCAAATTGTCTGCTTTCCAGGAGCAGCAGGTAATGCTTTAGAAATTTTTAAATTGAAGAATATGAGAAGAATATAAAGTTTCTTAGATGGGGCTTTAAAACTCGGTTGCTCTGGAAATTATTTTTTTACATTCAAAAAGTGTTTCCTTGAATTTAACATGTTTCAGTTAAAAAAAATATTGATTTTTTCTTTTAAAAAAATGTTTGGAATTTCTTTTGAAACGTAGTTTTGAAATTTAAGTCAAATCATTCTGATGTGCAATATGCGGATCAAACAAAGTAAGTTTGCGTCTATTGAAATAAAATTTTGTGGGATTATCTTCTGTTTTCTTGAGGCCTAATACATGATATTAATAAAATTTTGTGTCACCATACGGAAACTTGTAAAATCATTACTTTCGTAAACTTTTGTTAACTAGGAAAAAAATTTTATTAAAAAATTCTTATTGTCATAAAAATATTGGGCTTTGTCTTGGAAAAATATTTGATAGAATAAAGAAAGTGTAGTATTTTATAAAATTTGATTTCATCTTATGTGTTGAATTATGAAAGCATTTTTTGTGATGAGAATTTCTTTTGGAAAAAATTAATTAAAATTTTTTCCGCTACCATGCACGGTACGATAAAATAACAAAAAGTATAAGTTTAACATTTAAAAGATAATTATCGTTAATTAAATATCAAAGTAAATGAAATTAGTAAATGATCCCTTGTTACTTTCAATCTTTACTTTTTTTCTCTACTTTTTATATGCAATAAATACAATATAATTAAAAAATGTAACAAATTATAAATATTTAAATGTATTTGAAACGTAATAACACTTCTTATTGAAGCAACAAATGTACCCTTAAATCTTGGAATGGTTACTTTTATTGTTTATTTTTTTCAATGAATTAATTTTTTGTTGTATTTTTTTTCTCTTCAGCAATCTTTTGTTTTTACTGCTGTGAAGCTTTTTTCAGTTTTTGCCAGTTTTTCGATAAAAATTAATTTTTTAATTTTACGAAAAATTCGTTTTTTTAGCTTGAAGATTCAAAAATTTGGTGAAATAAAAATTTTTTGTTAAAAATTAATTTTTTTGTAGGGAGTTCATAATTTCAGTTCAAAATTTATCTTTTTGGTTGAAGATTTAACTATTCTCTTGAAAATTCATTTCATTTGTGATTAAATATTAATTTTTTAAATTGAAATTTTAGCTTTCTCATTTTTAGTTATATATTTATCTTTTGAAGCTTCAAATTTCGCTAGTTAGTTAACAATTCATCATTTTTAATAAACAATTCAAGTACTTTGTTGAAAATTTCTATATTTTGTTGGTAATTTAGATTTTTTACAAAATTAATCTTCTTGGTTGAAAACTAAACTTATCGACTGAAAAAGTAACTCTCTGATTTTGTGTTATAAATTGACCTATTCCGGTTAAAAATTTATAAAATTTGTTAAAGTTCAGCCGTAAATTAAATTTTTGTGAGAATTCCTATGTTTTGTAGAACATACAACTTTTCGAATTGAAAATTCAACAATTCAGGCTAATATTTATTTTTTTTTAATTGAACAACTCTGGTGCAAAGTTGAATCTTTTCGCTGAAAATTAAACTATTCTTTTGCAGATTTTTTTTTTGTTTCTGATAATTAATTTCTTTATCTGAAAATTTAACTATTCAGTTATTGGTAGCAAACATTTATTTTTATTTAAAAATCTACCTATTCGGTTAAAAATTTCTCTTTTTTAATTTAAAATTCAACTATTTTGTTAAAAACATACTTCTGCTTATAAAAGTGTTTCTTATTTGGTAGAAAATTAATGTTCTTGATAGAAAAATGTTCCTTTTGGTGAAAAATTTAATCGCTTGAAATAAATTAGTAGAAGATTAATATATTTTATTAAAATTTTTTTTTAAATACAGGTAATATGTGTTTGATATAGGGTACGGAAAATTTCTGTTCCTTTAAAATATAGTTTTTGTTTATTACGGAATTAAAATTTGTTTCAGTCAAAGAAAATACGTTCTAATATAAACTTTTTCTTAGATTTTTAAAATTTTATTTTATTTTTTAAGCATATGCGGAAGGCGGGCGCTAATGATCTTAAAAGTAGATAGCAAATAATCGCAGTAACTGTCATATATAAGACCTTGGTTAATTTTTATTTTCCTTCTCCTATCATGAGGATTAGGTTAATTTTAATAATCGCGTTGAATTTCCTGGTAAGGCTTGGGAATCGTCATCATACATAGCTGTAACTTTTCATAACAATTTTGCAGTTATTTTCACGAATTGAACCCTTCGGTAGCAAAAATGAAGATTGTTATTGGAACTTTGCTGATTTCTATTGCAGTTCTTCTGCTTCATTCTGTTGGTAAGTGCAATAATATATAATATTCATATAAATATTTTAAAAACATGTAAAGTATATTTAATATATTTTTGGGACATCTTAAATTAGAACACCCCCCCCCCCCCTCTATTTCAACATAATATTTTATATTTGTCACTGAGTATAAATAATATATAATAAATTTTTTTATTGTAAAAAAGGCTTTAAGGGATTTTCAAAGATTAGGAAAACTTGAAAGATTTCCAATGATTATAGAGTATTTCAAGAAATTCCGAAAGATTTTAAGGTATTTTAAAAGACTACACAATATTTCAAAAATTTAAAAGATTTTTCGGAGAGAATCTATATTATTTAAGGGATTTTACAATATTTTAATGGTTTTTCAGGAGTTTCATGAGATTTCCATAGAATGTACTGGATTTCAAATATTTTCTAGGGATACCACTGGATTTCGACACATTATTAGGGAATTTCAGGAAGGGATAATTATACTCTTAAATAATAAAATTCCTAAATTGGAAAATTTCAGAAAAATAGAATTCCCAAAGAATAATATTCCCCATGTTGAATAACAAAATAATTGTTCTTTGAATAAATATTATTTATTTATTAAGACCACGATAATAAAATATTCTAACCATTGTTTGAGTGTTTAATTTTTTTTAATCATTGTTCGAATTTGAAATAACAATAATCTTATCAAAATTGCATAATATAATAAATGTAAAAACACGTACGCCTCAAAAAAACAAAATTTTTTTCCATTAACTTTCTCCTAAACGCGGACACAGAGAAGGTCTGGGGGGGGGGGGTCAATAATTACCATTCTCCCTCCAATTTTAAGGGGGCCGTTAATAATAATTTTAAAGTTATTTCTTTGCCTAACATTTTTATCATGAATTATATAAATTTATAAATAATGAATTTTATAAATATAATTAACAAAAAAATTACATAGGAACCATATTTTAATATTTACAAGCTGCGTCTCGTATCACAGAGTATAATAATTAAATAAGAAATATGAAATATTCATAAAATTTTCGAAGTCAAGCATAAATTATAAAGAGATTATTTTCAAACAGCAAAATTCATATTTTTAACTTTTATAAATTATACAGTTCACAGATTCGAAAAATATAAATTCACGTAATTAGCTAACTCATGGACAGTAGCGTTCCCGGTTCAAATCCGAGCTAAAGCAAAATTTTTTTTGTTCTTGAAAAATTATTTGCCTGAAAAAAATCGTTTAAACGAATAAAAAATTGTATTATTTATAAGTTTATGAATTTTCAAAATTCTATCATTTTAAGCAATTTTAAGTTAGAAACATTGGATATAGAAAAGTTAAAATTTTTATCAAACACTTTTTAAATTCAAAGTTAAATTATTTTTATTTTTATTCGTTGAAAATGCATAATTGTTCAAATATCATTTATACATCAAAATTTATTTTGAAATCTTTTAATACATTTCCTAAAACTATATATACGAGGGTGGATTGATAAGTTTCCGGCCTGACCAAGAAAAACAACGTTTTTAAGAATTTTTTTTTTTTTATTTCTCAACATAATCTCCTCCAAGG
>NC_046660.1:58652621-58689192 GCF_010883055.1 Belonocnema kinseyi
AAGCTATCTAAGGATGGTACTATAGAACGCCACCTCAAGGTAGGCCTAGTGGCGCCATCTCTTGGTCAGGCCGGAAACTTATCAATCCACCCTCGTATTCACTAAAAAATCACCTTAAGATTTCTCAGGTATCTTAAAAGAATTATTATCTCGAAATTTTTTAAGATAAATAAAAGGATACAAAATTTTATTTTTAACGAATCAAAATCTACATTACATGTTTTTATTGTTTATTTATTATATTTTCATAATCAACAACAAAAGCTGTCTTTCTAAAAATATTTAAAGAAAATGTTATCAAAATAATTATATGTTTTTTAAACAATTATGTTTCTCAACTTGAATTACATATTACATTCTGTAAGTGAAAAATGTTAAAAAGTGGAAAACTTTAGAAAAAACCACCACTATCTCGTTTTGCTATAATAGAACATAGTTGTGAAGAAAAATATTTTGTTTGAACAATTATTTTGATTAAAGTTCATATTTTTACGCCGCTCTAAAATAAATGTGGAAAAAAAGTTGAAACTTTCATAACCAACCGCCACAATCTAACATTATTTAAACAGAATATTATTGAATATAACATTGAATTGTTTATGCAATTATTTTTGGTAACTCGAATTAATGAATTCCTTTGTCTGATACGAAATTAAACAAATGTGGAAATTTTTTTAAATTAAAAAAGTGAACAAATTAGGATTACAGTAAAAAACTTTACAATAATAAAGAAAAAACTCCTAAATTTTGACAATACGATTACAGAAGCGAATTTCATGGAAAATAAAAATTACAAAAGTTTTGCAAGTGGAAAAAAACTTTTATGATTAAATGAATAATTTGTAATAACTAACTTATAATAATTGATAAATTATAATTTATTTTATAAATAATTAAATAATTTATAAAAAAGTGTTAAGTCTTAGTCGATAATGAAAATTAATATACAAAGTATTAAGAATATTGAACAATGCAAAAATAAATAAATTAACTAAATAGACCAAATTTTTTCAATAAATAACAATTAACAATGGCGGGGATGATTTTAAAAAAGGTGCTTCGTGACGTATTTATTTTATATTTTATTTAATTATTTTTAAGATACTCTTTTTCGTCAAATTCTAATCTGTAATCCAATTTAAATTAATTTATGTACATAACTGGATTTATATAAAACAGCTAGAAATTATGAACAAAAAAAAAGAATTCTTTGGCTTAGTTAGTGAAACTTAATAAACAATTTTTTATTGAATAAACTGTTTTTACATACAATTTTCCATATCCGATATTTATGACGGAATAAACGAATTTTCCCTGCGAAATCGATCACGTATTACTTCGGAAATCAGAAAGAAATATTATGTTTGGTAATTTGATAAAAATTGGTAATTGGTTAAATAATCTTAATTAACAAATGCACTAATGAACCATTTTTATTGTTCAAAAACATGTTAAAACCAAATTTTCATAATTTTGTGTATTTGTAAATAAAAAGCTGCCCTTTTCACGGAATAGCAGCTATTTATTAAAAAATAAGTTCTTAATATAAATCGATAACGTTATATAATTGTTTGAACAATTCCAATTTAAGAATGCATTATTTCGCTATTTATCAACATTACATTTTTTTTAACGTAAAGAAATTTCAATATCAAATTTTTCCCGTCTAATGTATTTGCAAACTAGGACTTGCGTTTTTTATGTGTAATATACTGATAACTTAGCAATTATTTCTGGCTAAGTTTAAAAAACAATTGAGATTTTTTAAAAAGAAACTGAATAACTTTTTTAATTCCTATAATATGTACTGTGTACAAATACATTAATTAAATTATTAATAACAATAACCATAGTGGATCGCCGTTAAATATATATAAGAAGCTTTCGAAATTTTTAATAAATTAGTGAGTTTTTTCCCTATTTTTAAGAAACTTCTCCCCAAATCCAAAAATTTTAAATTAAAAATTATTCTTGAATGAAAAATTTCATTATTATATGTTTTCCGTAAGAAAAGTGGTTTTTAATTGAAGCAAAAACTCTTATGAAAAGTTGCGCATGCGAATACTGAATATGTATAATTAATTATTATATTGATTCATATTAATCCATTATATTTTTGAGATTTTGAAAAATATCTATTTTTCTCAACTATTTTGGAACAATCAGATCACGATCAATCGTTTTTCAGGTTTCCATGTTTGTAATTTTATTTTCGTTATTAAATACAGTTCTAAATCACTTTTTTCTGCCAAGCAAATAGTTTTATACCACTGAATTATAAAATATCTCAACTACTTAAATTAGTAATTTGCAACCACTATTTAGTGACTCACTTTCAGACAATCAAATCTAAAAAACTACCCTGAAACTTGGTTTCAGAACAATGAAAACTTTATATTAAAATCCAGTCCCCGTAAAATTGGCTGAAATTTCAATATAATATAGTTCAAAACCTTCTGATCGAAAAAGCCTAATGGATGCCAATCCTAAAAATCAAAAGGTTTTGAGATAGGTGAGGTGGAACGCGAAAAATATTATCAAAAGGGAATCTAATGTTCCGCTTGTAACTTCAAAATGAGGTGCAAATTAAAAAAAAAGATTAGCAAAATCACCGACAACACAAGAAATACTGGCATGAGCAGTCTAGCTACTAAGGTAATCAAAATAGCGCTTTTCCTGGTAATAAGAGACGAGTTCATAGGGCTCTTCTGGCAATGTAAGTACTGTTTGAAATATTGAAGGTGAAAGACAGAAAATAAAATAAATAGAAGACTGTAGATCAGTCCAATTATCAAAGGAAATGTTAGTCCAGCTGCTAAAGGCAATAAAATGAGCCTGCCCTTGCACTGTGAAGAATTTTCAAAATAATCTAGGCGAAAGACATTCTTTACTGATAAAGATATTCAGTAGATCAGATTATTAAAACAAGATTATAGATCAGTGCAACCGACAAAGACAAGATACTTTGGTAGTTGAGCTAATTAAGACATGTGATTATTCCAGTCATTTAAGACAAGACTATAGATTAGCCCAAGCAACAGAGACGAGACATTTTGTTATCCCAGCCATTCAAAATAAAAGTGTAGATCAGTATAACTAACAAAGCCAAGACACTTTTGTCGTTCAACCAGTTAAAACAAGACTTTGGATCTGTCTAATCAACAATGGCAAGACACTTTTGTAGATTAGCTAGTTAAACCAAGATATAGATCAGTCCAGCCAAAAAGGCAAATAATGTAATAAGCTCAGCCATTCAAGACAAGAGTCTAAATTAGTCTAACCAACAAAGGTAAGAAGCTTCAGTAGTTTAGCCAATTGAAAAAAGACTACAGATCTGTCGAATCAACAAAGGCAAGACACTTTGGGAGTCAAGTTATTTGAAACAAGATATAGATCAGTCCAGTGAACAAAAGCAAAACATGTTATTAGTCCAGCAAGTTAAGACAATACTATAGATCAGATCAACCAAAAAAGGCAGGATATCTTATTAGCCTAGCCATTCAAGACAAGATTAAAGATCAGTCTAACCAAGAAAGACAAAACACTTTGATAGTTCCACGAGTTAACACAAGACAAAAGATCGCTTGTGATTCGATTGTAACTATTATGGCTTCATAAAGAATACACAGATTTTATACGACACTTCACAATTAGCAAAATACAATTACCATTAGGCAAACGATCGCGTTTTACCACAATAGATCTGTTTAATCAACAAAGGCAAGATTTTTTGCTAGTATAGCTATTTAAAACAAGATATAGATCAGTCCAGCCAACAAAGGCAAGACATGTTATTAGTCCAGTCAGTTAAGACAAAACTATAGATCAGACCAACCAGAAAAGGCAAGACATGTTATTAGTCCAGACATTCAAGACAAGAGTGTAGATTAGTATAACTAACGAAGGCAAGAAACTTTATTAGTTTAGCCAGTTAAGACGAGACTATAAATCTGTTTAATCAACAGAGACAAGATTTGTTGCTATTCCAGCTATTTAAAAGAAGATACAGAACAGTCCAGCCAACAAAGGCTAGAGGTTTTAGTAGTTCAGCCGGTGAAGACAAGACTATAGATCTGCCTAAACAACAAAGGCAAGAAACTTTGGAAGTCCAGCTAGTTAAAACAAGATATAGATTCGTCCAGCCAACAAAGGAAAGGCATATTATTAGTCCAGTCAGTTAATTTAATACTATAGATCAGACTGAACAACAAAGGCAAGACATGTTATTAGCCCAGCCATTCAAGACCATTGCTGCACTGAAGTTAGCTGACGGGCCATGAAACAGACGCAGCGGATAAGTTCGACACGTGCTACTTCAGGAGAACTGCGCAAGAATTGCAGCGTTTTTTGCAATTTGATATGAATCCAATTGCGAATGTCAGTTCTTCTGTATCCAACTATTATCAAAAGATACGTTTTAGGAAATTTAGGGTAATCGATTTCACCTTCGCATCTTAAAGAATGTTTGTGACCTTCATATGACCTCTAGAGATATCTGGGACTAATAGGTAAAAATATATCTGAACCTAGAATTGCCCGCTCTTTTGAAATCTAAGGTCAAAAATTATATCTATCGAATCAGTGAAGTTGACCTTTAAATGACCTTGACTATGACGTATAGGGGTCACAGGCGCTACGGATTCGTGATCAGTAAACCCTAAAACATATTCTGTTAGGGTCGTTAACTCGACATGAGCAAGCAGCGACAAGCCATCAGGTTCAGAAGTTCTTAAGATTGTTTTTGACCTTAATGTGACCTCTAGAGTTCACTGGGACCCATCAATGAAAATATAATAAAATTTAAAATTACTTGCGCTTTCAGAATCTGAGCTCAAAGAGATGAAATCTCTTAAATCAACGAAGTTGATCTTCAAATGACCTTGATAAAGGCGTGTAGGAGTCATAAGGGTAACGGATTTATGATCAGTCCGCCCGAAAACATATAGTCAACTTCGTTTGGTAGGAGGACTTTTCGATTTAATTTTGTGGTTCTCTGTAATTGGACTGATCTACAGTCTTCTATTCTTAGACTGTACTGTCTTTCACCTTCAATATTTCAAAAAGTATTTGCATTGCCAGGGTAGCCACAGTGATTTCGCCTATTATTACCAGGACAGTGCCATTTTGTTTTCCTCATTAGCTGTAATCGTGTGGACCGAATCGTAATATAAAGTGTGAGGGGTTCTTTTACCAATTTTGATTCCGAGAGTAAGAGGGCTAAGCAATGAAATGCACATCTTCAAACACTCAGGTTGATACTTATTCTTCTCGTTCCTAATTGAAAGAAAAAAACAGATTTTAAAATATTTTTTCACTTTTCTCTGGTAGAGAATAAAACTCTTGAAATTAACCTAACCCGGTGCAAACATGATGAATTTTCTGAAGATGTGCACCCATGTTCAATTGTGCAATTGCTTTCTTCTGCCTGATTAATGACTAGTTATTCGTACTCAGTTGTGGACTTAAGTTTACTTTAGCGTATGTCTAAATTAAAATCCACTTGTTAATCCTAATTGTAAATAATACGAATGATGCGTAACACTGCGTTAATTATGCGTGATAAGGCAATAAGTAAAAGGCGGTCTTGAAGACCACACGTCCATAATCGAGACATAAATTTTGTCTGAGATAGCTGCGTTTTCTACATTGGGGTTCCTGCATCAAGCTTAAATTTCTTTGTGTAACAATTTGCATTTTTAGTACCTTGAAGGAAATTAAAATAGAAATATAAACTGATGATACTACTGTAGATGTGCGGTCTAATAGACTGCCTATGAGGTTGCAATTGATATTACTCAACAATTACAAGCAGAACATTTTTAAGTAAGGGGAACGACTTCATCTTACACATTTTTCATAAATTTTCAAACTAAATTATATGTACCACGTAATAACATACCATCACATTGACAGTATACAAAAAACTCGCGTGACAAAAAAAAACCGCAAAGAGCGAGCGAATAATGTTAAATATTGTCAATAAAATGAATAAGTAATAGATTATTATATATAATTATTTAAAAGGGTTACAATTACAAAATACAGTTGTTTTTTTGATGTACAGTTGTATCTGTTATATATCTCTTTTTTTACAGAAACAAAACCAAGCACTTCTGAAGAAGCAGAAAGGGCCCAATACGCTTTAGGGGCTAAACTTCAAAGAACGCCGAGTGGTAATCAAGGTTTCTATGTGTCAAGTGGTCGTAGTACAGGAGGGCCATGGAGTTTAGTGGAACGATCCCCACTACCGACCCCATCACGAAGCACATCACGGAACTATGAACAAAGTGTATCACTAAACGCACAACAAACTGCACAAAAATTCCAATCAGGAAACTCACCAAGAAGCCCACCACAAACAAAGTGCGTAAAGCAGTATTTATCTGAATTTTTTAGGCCTCAAGTCCATGTACCAGAGCGGTCGGATCTCGAAACGACCGGAATAAGGCGTTGGGCAACCGAGCTTCGGCCAAAGTGTTCGAAATTTTTAAGTTCGCGCCAAAAGGCGTTCCGCTCTTTTCCAAAGTTGTCACACACATGTACTGAAATTACGGTAACCCGAAATGACCATAACTCGGAATGTCCGTAAACTGCAATGACCGTAACCCGAAATGACCGTGACCTGGAATGATCAGAACACTAATCACGGAGCATCTTTGGAAAAAAGGCATTTTTTTGTCTTGTCGAAGGTGCTCTGTGATTGGTGTTCCGGTCATTCCGAGTTAAGGTCATTCCAGGTTACGCTCATTTCAGTCCATGTGTTTGATAGCTTTGGAAATAAGCGGAGCCTTTTGGCGCGAATTTAAAATTTCAAGCACTTTGGATGAGTTCGGCTATGTTAGAGTCGAGAACGAAACATTTTCCACGGAACGTTTCTGACTGGTTAAAACTTATTCCGGCCATTCCGAGATACGACCGTTTCGGTGCATGGACTGGAGGCCTTATAGTAAGTTCCCGGTAAGCATAATTGAAAATTAATGCAATATTAACACATTGTGTTAAAGTGTACGGATGTTATGGTCATGTGTATAGTTTGAAAAATCTCTTTTTTGCGTATAAACTTTTTTTATTACATAGTTCAAAGTTCATATAAAAATAGAAAAAGCTTTTTGACCAAATACATTTAAATTTACATTTTGCTATTTATTATTTTATTTTGACTTTCTCTTGCAAGAAACAAATATATTTGTTTATTAATTATATTGAAGAAGCAAAGTGCTCTTCCAATAACTACTATAAAATTGTAAATATGTTTAAAAAGTGTAAGCACTTGAAAGTGAATTCAGAGCGCCTTTCTCGTTTTTACTCGTGTTGAAATAATTTAAAAGAAAATAATAAGAAAATCTAACTAACGTCGGAAAAACGTTAATTGTGATTTGCTCGAAAGGTAAGCTTTGTTAAAAAATTTAACTACTTTGCCGTCAGTAGAACTATTTTATTAAGGATGAATTTTTTCATTTCACTTATCATTTTTTTGTTGAAGATTCATCCCTTTGGCTAAAAATTCCTTTTTTTCTGTTGTTGCTTATTACTTAAGTAAAGGATTAAACTATTTTCGCTGAAATTTTTGAAAATTTTTGTTGAACATTAATTTTTTAAGCTGAAAATGTAACTATTTTATTTTTGGTTGAAAATTCATCTGTTTGAGTTTAACTTTTAATTACTTAGGGAAAAAGTCATGTATTCCGTTGATTATTTTAGGATATTTCAAGAGATTTTAATACATTATCTAGAAATTTTAACTGAAATCAAAAGTTGATTAACAATTTTTTTTAATTATTTGAAATCCTTGTTATGTAATAAATTAAAAATAAAAATTTCTTGTTTTTTATTTAGTGTATATTTTCTATTATACTATGCTTCATTTGTGTACATTAATTTTCAGTACATTACTTATTATTTGAAGTATGAGATCATTAAAAATTTAAAAAAATTATAACATTTTTTGCATTATTAAAAACGTGCAGTTGTAATTTTCTACTTTTTTACAGATGGAGTTTTTTTGCATGCTGCGGAAAACAATAATAATAAAAATCAACCTCCGGAATATGCGGAACTGGCTCGGAACCTCCAATTACAATTGAATAGGTCCTGAGGAGTCCTATTACCTCAATATAAATGTACAATATACATTTAATATTCGTAAATAAAAACTGAACATCAACCAAATCTACTCATACGTTTGTTGATAAAATTTTATTCTTTTGTCTGTAATTTTATTTTGGCGAAGGCGATTTCAACCTGATTTTAAAAAAAATTTAATACGAAACTGTTCTATATGTACATGTTTTCAGAACTCACTTGTCCCCTAAAAATATTAAATAATTTTATCTTATTTTTAAATTTAAGTGATTTTCGATAAACACATCCATAAGCAGGCTTTCGTGGAAAAAGTTTACTTTCTGTAAAACTACTCAAAGGATGATAAATATGCACTAGAGTGGTGAGGTTGCCGGAAGAAAAATCCCTCTGAGTTTGAGTCAAATCGGTTAATATTAAGACGGCAGTAAAGGCCCTGAAAATCCCATAAGATTTGCATGGGGAAATTTTGGTTTTCGGAAAAATGGGATTTAGGTTTCTGGATTTAAACTTAGCTTGTGGATGATATTAAGAATTTGTTACGGAGTCTCTAAGCGATTCTATTAAATAACTTTAAAATTTGATGCCCCCTTCCCTTGTGGAGCCCCAAAATTCCCCAAAAAACTGAACTTGACATTTTTGCCCAAAATTGACACATAAATGCTGTGTTTTTCCCTTTTTTGCCATAAATTATTTTTGTTTGTCAAGTGAAATGTTTTTGAGTATTTGTCAAACAATAAACAATTGTTTGAACAATTTATTTTTGTTTAAATAATTTTTTTTCACTCACTCCTTGAAAGGTAGATTTTTTATGTTTGATTGGATAATTGGTCATTTTTCGGAATAATGATCTTTGTTTCAAGCATTTAGTATTAGTTTAAACAATTTATTATTATTTAAATTTATCTTTTTATTAAAAAGAGGCATAAAACTCTAGTTTTTTAAATTTATTTAGCTTTGCTGCTTATTATCAAAGGTCTGCGTCATTTAGATACTATTACCTTATTTTTTCATAAATTCTTATTTTCTGAAATAAATTTTGTTTGCTCAAACAATTTTTTTTAAAATAAATTTTTGAAATTTCTATTTGTTTGCAATTATTGTGGTAATTTATCATTATTAAGAGCAACATTTTTTGTTTTAATTTCCAGTGACGTTAAAAAAATACAAAGATTTTTAATTTTATTGAGAATACTAACAGCTAATCTGCGGAATCAACATAAACACAAAAAAACTTACGTTGAGCTTTCAGACGAGAAACGAATGTCTACGAGGGTGATTAAAAGGAAAAAATTATAAAAATAATTTTGAATGGAATTTTTATAGAATGAAATCTTACTAAAAATATACTTTTTATGACGAATGTAAAACATTTTATGAACAAATATTAGTTATTTACAGCATTTAACGTTTAAATAATTAAAAATAAGCGAAATACTTAATAGAATTAAGAAAAAAAAATCAGATTCTTGAATCACAATTTCTAATAAAATGTTTCATTAATATTTAATATATTTATTAAACAATATGACAATGGTTTAGACAACAAATTTTGCTCCCTACAATGACAAATTACCACAATAATTGCAGGAAAACAGAAATTTCAAACATTTATTTTCGAAAAAAATTGTTCAAATAAACAAAATTTATTTTAACAAATAAAAATGTATTACGAAATAAAGTACTAGTGTCTAAATGACGTAGATAATTTAATTATATGCAACAAAGCTATCTAAATTTAATAAACAACTAGAGTTTTATAGCTCTTTTTAAGAAAAATATACAATTAAATAACAATACAATTTTCTAAATAAATACTAAATTCTTAAAACAAAGATCATTATTCATAAAAATGACCAATTGTCCAATCAAACATAAAAAATCTGCCTTTAAATGAGTGAGTACGGAAAAGGATTATTTAAACAAAATTAAATTGTTGATACAATTGTTAATTAGTTGAAAAATACTTGAAACCATTCCACTTCACAACCAAAAATAATTTATGGCAAAAAAGGGAGAAACAGAGCATTTATGTGTCAATTTTGGGCAAAAATGTTAACTTCAGTTTTTTGGGGCATTTTTGGGGCTCTACAGGGGGAGGGCATGACAATTTAAAGTTATTTAATGGAAATGTTTGATTAGACTCAAACTTGGAGGGAATTTTTTTCCGGCAACCTCACAAAATGGGGGAGGGGGTATGAAATCTATTCGAAAATCGGTTTTTTGGACCACCCTAATATAAACTCCCTATCGACGAGTAAATTGTCCACGCCGAGCGAAATTGGTCGAAATAAAAAGTATTATATCTCTGTAAAAAATTAATGTATTCAAAGAAATCGAAAGTGCTTTTGAATTTTTATTCAATACCTTCGAAATGAAATTAGCATTGTAAAAAAAATTGAAAATTGAGTTTTTTATAGTAGAAAAACATCTGTTATGCTATATTCGGTTACGTATAATAATTAGAGAATATTTATTGAAAAAAAATGGTAAAAAACGAAAAAAAAACTTTGTTTTCTCAAAATTATTTTTTGTTCACACACATTTATTTCCGTTTTTTTAAATCTTCAAGCTTCTTAAAAAATGACACACGTTGTTTGGCAGCACAAAAAATTGAGAAAAAACAATTCTTGATTTTTTACTATAAAAAACTCAATTATCCGTATTTGGAACTTGTTAAATATACAAAAAAAAACGTTTAAAACTTCAAGTAAAGTAGACGAAATTTCGAATGGTTTCAAAAAAGTCAAATGATCGAGCCCCCTACAGGTTTGAAGTTATGGCCTGTATAATTGTAACTAAAGAAATGAAAGGAATTCAAGGAATAATTTCTTTTACGGAATTCGGAGAATTCGAAAATTTAAGGAATTCATGAAATTCAATTAATTCACGAAACTAAATGAATACAAAAAATACAAGTAATTCGTGGAATTCATAGAATTTAAGGAATTCAAGTAATTCTTGTAATTCAAGTAATTCCAGAAATTCAAAGAATTTACAGAATTAAAGGAATTAAACGAATTCACGAAATTTAAGTAATTCAAGTAATTCGCAGAATTCGAGGAATTCACGGATTCAAGAATTTCATGGAATACAATCAATACACGCTATTGATTGAATTCACTAATTCAAGACAATCATGGAATTAAATTAATTCACAAGATTTATGATTTCAAGAAATTCACGGTATCCAAAGAATTGATGTAATTCCTTAAATTCAGCAAATTCCATGATTTTCGTGAATGCCGACAACCTAGAGAATTCCGTGATTTCAGTGACTTTCTTGAATTTCGTGAATTCTCTAAATCGTCTATATTTCATGAGTTCCATGAATGCCCTAAGTTTAGTACATTCAGTGAATTCCATGGTTTTAATGAATTCCATGAATTGCGTGAATTCTACAAATTCAAGGATTTAAGCGAATTAATTTCCCGAATTTCACGAGTTCCGTGGATTTCGTGATTTCCGTGAATTTAGTAAATTCTGAAAATTTTAGAAGTTCCATTAATCCCGCGAATTCCACGAATTCGGTGGATTCGGTGAATTACATATATTCTCTAAATTCCGCAAATCGAGTTAATTCTGTGATTTGAGTTAATTTCCGGAATTCCGCCAATTCCATGAATTCTGCGAATTTAATTAATTCTATAAACATAATTAATTCCGTGAATTCTGTGAATTTCACGAATACCCTAAGTTTAGCGCATTCGGTGTATTTCATGATTTTAAGGAATCTCATAAATACCGTGAATTCTAGAAATTCAACGTATTTCGTGAATTAATCTCGCGAATTTTATGATTTGAGTGAATTTCATTATTTCCATGAATTCCGTGAATTCCGAGAATTTTATGAGTTTAAATATTCTCGCGAGTTCCACAATTTCGTTAAATTCGGTAAATTCCATGCATTCACTAAATTCCGCAAATCCAGTGAATTTCGTAATTTAAGTGAATTCCTTGAGTTTAATGAATTGCATCAATTCCATGAATTCCGCGAAATTCATTGTTTCCATAAATTTTATTATTTCCATGAATTCCATAAATTTCGTGACTTCTCAAAATTTCATGATTTCCGTCAATCCCGTAAATTTCGTTAATTCCTTGAATTCCCTGAATTTCAAGACTTTCGCAAATTCCATCAATTTCGTAAATTTCTTGAATTTTATGAATTTCGTGAGTTTGATGGATTTCTTGAGAATTCTATTAATTTATTAAACTGCTTTTGCACGAATTTCGTCTTACAAAATGTTTTCAATTTTACCTTACACTTCTAGTGTAGAAGAGTTTTCGATGTTTTTATAGAATTTCAAACATTTTTAACAGTGCACTTTCACTATATGTATTGGAAATTTGTTTCCGAAACGTAAGGTAACGCTATATTAACAAATGTTCTAGTTTTTAAATGCTGGCATTAGTACAGTGTAAGGTAACTCTTCATCCCCTTACAGTAAGCAACTCGAAATATTAGGCCGATTGTCAGGCCCAGCATCTAGGCGCCAAAAGAGGATGCTGAGTCTGGCACAGCACTGTGCGGCTCGATGGCGAGCGAGGGTGGACCAAGTTTGAACTGGTCACAAGGTCTGAGAGTTCCACTTTTAGAAACCGGTGGTAGTCAAACTATATTCTGGTGCACTACGCATGGATTAGGTGGCTGTACCGTCTAACTCTGATGTGAGTGGTCAGAATAGCGGCACTCTCTCTCGTTAACTCAGAATTTTAGTGGGTTAGGCATAGCCTGCTCGCCGAAGGACTTGGAAGGAGCTAGAGAACACTTAGATGCTCGTGTGTTGAGCTTGAGCTCCAACTACCCTTAGCGTTTCAAAACGCAAATCCAGTGTGATTGAGAACGGACGAATTGACCAGAGACCAGAGACGGAGAATTGACCAGTGAGTCAATTTGATGTGTACCACTTTCTAAAGTAGAAAAATAGAGATAGACATTTATAAAAATCAAAGGATAAATAAATCCGATTTTATATTGAAAATAGCGAAAGTGTCTTTATTTCTTCTCCTGAGTGCTCTTTAGGATAAAAATGGCATGTTCTTAGAGTGTAAGAATCTATCAATAGTACTTCACATAGATCGGAATTTTACAATACAAGTCCAGTAGTTAATAACTCGACCCCTGTTGAATCAAAAAATTAAAATTAAAATCAATATCTTTTTTCAGGAAACTTCTTCCAGGCAAAGAAGGAAATTTTCTGACGAAGTTAAAATTTTCATTAATATATGGTATATAATGCGCATATTCATGGAATTCAAAGGATTCATGGAAGTTACGGAATTCACAGAAATTAAGGAATTCAAGGAATTCACATAATGCCCAAAATTCACGGATGAGATTCAAAGAATTCGTGGAATTCACAAAATTCAAGGAAAGCGTGGAATTTTATGAATTTATGGAATTTAATGAGATCACGCTATTCACGAAATTCATGGAATTCATGGACTTCCACGAATTCCGTCTATTCCATGAATGTCGTAAATTTTAGAATTCATTGAATACTGTGAATTCTTCGGATACCGTCAATTTCTTAAATTTCGTAAATTTCGTTTGATTCTGTTATTACACTAATTCATTCAATTCTGCGGATTTCATGTATACCATGAATTTCGCGAATTCGATAAATTCCATGAATCCAGCGAATTATATGGATTCCGTGAATTTCGCGAATTGCATATAAACTGCTTAAACATGGTGGCGAGTACATACCGCATAGACTATGCGAATTGATAAATTTTTGTTTTGAAATGGGAGACGTTCCAGACGATTGGAAAAAAGCGATTATCGTACCAACATACAAAAGAAAAGGAGATAAAAGCGACTGCAATAATTACAGAGGAATTAGCTTTTTAAGTACTGTTAGCAAAATATACTCAAAAATACTTATTCGTAGAATAATGAAAATAACAGAAGAAATGATTTGGGAAGTCCAAAGTGGGTTTATGGCAGGCAGGTAACCTAGAAAAAAGCTTTTGACAAGGTAGATGGAAGTGAACTTTGGGAAGTCCTGAAAGAGAATGGAGTCAATGGATGGCTCCTAGAAGCTATAAAAATAGTATATACGGGTAGCAAAGCAAGTGTAGGGGTAAATGGGAATTTAAGTGATTGTTTCGATATTATTCAAGGAGTTAGACAACGATGCGTTATGTCTTCATGTTTACTTATATTATTTTTGGACAAGTGTTTAAAAATGGCTCTTTTTGACGAAGAGGGTGTGGATCTCGAAACAGTAAGGGTACGCGGGTTAGCGTTCGAAAATGATAAGGTTGTTATGGAAGAGTCAATCGAAGACTCACAAAGAATGTTAAATAAACTAGATGCAAGAATGAAGCGCATGGGCCTCAAAATTAACGGAAATAAAACAAAAACTATGGCGTTCGAAGGAAAGAGTAAGAGAACACAATGCAATATTGTATTAAATGATGAGAGAATTGAACAAGTTGATAAGTTCGTGTACCTTGGTAGCTTATTTACTAGGGACGAGAAGATAGATGAGGAATTAGATAGACGCATAAACGAAGGTTCATTCCATGAACTACGTAAATTTCGGAAATGCCTTGAATTCCATGAATTACATGTATCCCGTCAATTCCAGGAATTTCATCAATTCTGTGAATTCTACAAATGTTATGGATACCTTGGATTCCATGAATACAGCGAATATCGTGACTTCCATGAATTTCAGTTAATCCGTAAAGTTCTTGAATTCCGTGAATTTTGCGAGTTCTATGAATTGTGAGAATTCCACGATTTACAACACTTGCAATACATGTATTGTCATTTTGTCATTCCAAGGCCATGTTTGCAATTTTACCCTACACTTGTATTGTAGAAGTGCTGTAGATTTACAAACATTTTTAGCAGTATATAATTTATTCCTTTAATGACTTTCTTTACGATTTGTAGGAATAAAGCAGTTTTGTAAAAACTCTTTTGGCCGCAAATGGCTCAAAATAGCAAAAAAATTATGTTTCCTTAAAGGGTCATAACCCTTGCTAGATCATGGAATTATTTTTAGAATAACTAGAAAATTTCGTCTGCTTTAATTGAAGTTTTTATTTCTTTTTTAAATTTAACATGTCTCAAAGTATAACAATGAACTTCAAATTGGAGTTTTTCGCTTCTTTTTCGAAAGAATGAGATGTTCCTCAATTTTTATTTTGCGGTTAAACATTTTGCTCTAAAATGCAACGGGGCGGGTCAGTATACGAAAACACGATTTTTGGAAATTTTTTCAAAAATATCGCTGGGACGCACGGGTTTTATTTTAGACAATTAAATTTTATATAAATTAAAGAAAATATAATCTAGCATACATTTTTCTGATATTTTTTAGTTATTTAACTTTCAACGTTGATAAGCAAAGAGCAAGATAATGATCATGCAAGTACACAGCAAATAATCATAACACATGATCTGTACATGATAAGATCTCTTTTGTTTTAAATTTATTTAATTACCTTGATCATTAGGTTTAGGAAAAAAATTTCGTCATCATGTCAACTTTTCTGGTACAGGTTAGAAATTATCACTACAAATAGCTGTGATTTCGTGAACAATTTCTCAGTTTCTCTTACGAATTAAACTCTTTGATTTTAACAATGAAGATTGTGATCAGAACTTTGCTGCTTACTATCACAGTTTTTCTGCTTGATTCCGTGGGTAAGTGCAATACTGTATAATATATATAAAAATTTTTTAAAAAATTTAAAAGCATATTTAATACACTTCGGGACCATCCACTACTTATAGCTTCTCCCCCCCCCCTTCTGACGTAATATTTTATATTTTGACTCAGTATATAAAATATATAACAATTTTTTTCATTATAAACAATGTTTCAAAGGGATTTATAAAAACTTGGGAACTACTACATTTTATGCAACCTTAAGGAGTCTAATCAGATTCCCGTAGTGGATTTTTGTTGATTTAACAAAGTTTATGAAGATACCGAAGAACTTTTATGAAAACTAAATTCAACGAAGTTATGTGTATTTAAAATTTTAGCTTCGTGTTCAGAAAATCCCCAATTTTTTCTTTAAATTTATATAAATTTTAATCTAATTGAAAAATAAAGTTTTCCTGCCGCTTTACGATAGGGTTAATTACCGTTTTTTAAATACGCAAGAAAATTAAGAAAAAGTTAAAAATAAAAAAATGGCGACGCTTTTTCTGATAATACTAAAAGTTCGTTTTCTAAAAAGACCGACCCTTTTATAAAGGAGTACAATAAACTGAAGAAATTAAATAAATTAAAGGAATTTACGGAATTTAAGGAAATAAAGCTATTCATGAAATTCGAGAAATTCACGGATTCAAGGAATTCAAGAGTACACAGAGTACAATGAATTCACAGAATTAAATGAATTCACAGAATTTAAGAAATTTATAGAATTAGCGTTATTCTTAGTTTTCTTGGAATTCATGAGATTCCTAGAATTCACAGATTTTTTGCAATTCAGGAAATTCACGGAATTCGAAGAATTCACGGAATGCATGGAATTCAAGGAATTCACGGAACAATAGAAATTAAAGAAATACAACGATTTGAAGGAATTCAAGCAATCCACGGAATTCAATGAATTTCAAGAATTCACGGAATTTAATGAATTTACACAATTTATCGAATTCATAAAATTTTCGGAATTTAAGGAATTCACGGAATTCAAGCCATTAATGGAATCTTTGAAATTCATAGAATTTAGGAAATCAAGGAATTCACGGTATCTCAAGACCGTCTTTAAGACAATTCCGTGAATTCTATAAGTACCATGAATTTCATGATTAGCCTAAATTAAGCGCACTCGGTGAATTTTATGACTTTAATGAATCCAATGAATTTCGTGATTTATATAAATTCCTTGAATTAATCCCATGAATGTCACGACTTGCGTGATTTCCATGAATTCCCTAAATTCCTTGAATTTCGTGAATTCTGAAAATCTAGTGCAGCCTGTGATTCAAGTAAATTTGTTGGATTTGGTAAATTCCATGCATTCCGTTTATTCCGCAAATCCAGTGTATTCCGTGATTTGAGTGAATTCCTTGAATTTTAATTATGACGTCAATTTCATCAATTCTGCGAATTTCATTAATTCAATAAACTTAATTAATTTTGTGAATTCCATGAATTCCATAAATTTTGTGACCTCGGTAAATTTCCTGATTTTCGTGAATTACTTAAATTCCTTCACATCCCTGAACTTCAAGACTTCCTCTTTCCGATAGAGTTAATTGCCTCCTTTTCTGATCAGCGAGAAAATTAAGAAAATATTTAAAATTAAGATAATTGCGGTGGTTTTTCGGAAAATACTGGACGTCGATTTGACAAAAAACACTCCATTATAAAGTTATTCACAGAACTAAACGAATTGAATGAATTAAAGGAATTCACGAAATTAAAGGAATTGAAGAAATTCACGGATTCAAGGAATTCAAGAGTTCATAAAGTATAATGATTGCACGGAATTAAATAAATACACCGAATTCAAGGAATTAATTGAATCCATGAAATGCACGTTATTCTTGGTATTTTTGGGATTCATGGGATTCCTAAAATACACAGATTTTTCGGAATACAAGAAATTCACGGAATTCAAGGAAGTCACGGAATGCAAGGAATTGCATGAATTCACGAAACTAAAGGAATTAAAGTAATCCAAGAAATTAAATTAATTTACGCAATTCATTGAATTCACGAATTTAGCGTAATTTACAGTATTTAGGGAATTCATGGAATTGAAGACTTTCATGGAATTAATGGAATTCAAGGAATTGACAGTAGTCCAAGAATTTATGAAATTCCTTGAATCCAGCAAATTCCCTGATTTCAGTAAAAAACGAAAATTCAGTGAAGTCCGTGATTTCATTATGTAATGTAAGTGAATTCTTTAAATTCTGTTAATTTAATGAATACCGTTATTTAATGTTTATGTTTATACGTACTAATTTTGCCAGATCAGGAATAGGCAGAGAAGAATCGTCAGAAATAATAATAAGTTCAAGTTTTATTTTAAGTATAGAATACTTAGCAGACTAAGACTATTTTTTAGAACCACACAGATCACTTACTCGTTTATATAGACATTTTTGTAAAAAGTAATAATTAATGTCTTTATTCAGTTACTCATTTTACTGATCCAAAAAGATCGTACTACGATCTGTCGCGATTCACTGCTGCTCGCACACTGCTTTTCTCAAACGACAAGGCTATCATCGCACATTCAAACTGAGAAATCACGTAACATCAAATATTCCTTTAAATAACAAGGGAATAAAAATAACTTTGAAATAGGAGATGTCGATAAATTGAATAATTTTCAATCGCAAAAGATCTCATAGAAATGATACATCACAACCTTAAACATACCGCCCGCCTCATGATTGGTAACTGAATAATGAAAATAGAAAACGATAAGTGCTTAATCGAGTATTTATCAACAACGCAAGTGCCGCCCGCCGTAAAAAAACAGTATAAATGTAACAAAAATTTAATAGTCTTAGCCGCCCGCTATAATCCACTAAATTTACAGAATAATTTCTTATAAATCTAATTAATAATAGTCATTCAGATTTCGCTCATTTCTTTCGCACTTGCTCGTAACAGACAAATCTAAGTAATCCGATGTTCGTAATCCGAACAGACAGTTTTTACGCGAACAGAACGTACTAAATCGTCCTTTACCGTGTAGCATTTAACTATGCGACCTAACAAAAATCCAGAAGGCGGTAATGAATCATGTTTCAAAAGAACGATATCACCGATCACAAGATTTAACTCTTTGTTGATCCATTTATAGCGTTTTTGTACAGACTGTAAATAAGCAATAGCCCATCTTCTCTAGTAAATATCTGAAAGTTTTTGTACTAACTGCAATTGATTTAATCGATTTTCCGAAGTAAATTCCAATGAGAGCTATGGAATGCTGGTCGAAGGGGCTCTAATCAGAAAATGTCCAGGTGTAAGATAGGAAAAGTGTTCAGGATCATTTGAAAGAGGGGCAATAGGACGGGAATTTAGGCAAGCTTCTATACGAGTAAGAAGGGTATAAAACTCTTTGTATGTTAGAGTATGTGCACCTACAATTCTTTTCAGATGGTGTTCAAAAGTTTTAACTCCAGCCTCCCATAAACCCCTAAAAAGAGGAACGGAAGGAGGTATAAAATGCCAAGAAGTACCTTGAATTGCGAACTCATTATGCAAATTAGCATGCGGTCTAAGATTCAAAAGACAATTTTTTAATTCCCGGACAGCACCGTGAAATGTCCTACCATTATCACTGTACAAGTCTACAGGTCTTCCTCGTCTTGAAGAAAATCGCTGAAAGGCGGCGAGAAAAGCGGCAGAGGAATAATCAGAAACGAGTTCTAAATAGACATCTTGCGTACAGCAACAGACGAAAAGCCCAACGTAAGTTTGGTAACTCTTTCTGCCACGACCGGAAGCAAAGCGAACATTAAATCGGCCTGCATAGTCCACACCAGAATGTGTGAATGGACGATTTGGGATTACTCTAAATTTAATTGCGCGGGGGCTGCGTGGCGATATTCAGGCCATTTTGAGGAATGTAAAGTTAACCAAGGTAGACCTTGGCACCATGATGAATGCCTTATCAATTTTTTGGGCGTGAGTCACCGTGTAGCGCAGTCGGCTGGATTATCTTTGGTAGAAATGTATCGCCATTTCGTGCGAGGTGCCAGCTCATGAATTAGGAAAACTCTATTGGCAACAAACACAGGCCAATTGGAAGGATGTTTTCCTAGCCAAGCCAAATCTGTTATGGAATCAGTGTGACAGTAAACAGGTATTTTATCCAATGACATAGTTTCCATTGCAAACTCAAGTGTCTTAGTTAGCAACGCAGCTCCACACAACTTCAAATGAGGAATTGATACATATTTAACACAAGCTCCTTAAGATTTAGCCGTTGGTAGACAAACGTGAGCCTGCTTTAAATCTTCACTAAGAATTCTAATGTAAACGGAAGCTGAATAAGGTTTTGACGAAGCTTCAGAAAAGCCATAAAGCTCGAATTCAGAGTTTGTCTGCAGTTATCGTGCCCATCTGGGGATTTTAAGTGCTTCTAATTTTTCCAGTGAACCGTGATAATTTAACCATTGAATTTCAAGATCATCAGGTAGTCTGTCATCCCAGTCGAGTTTACGCAGCCTTTCTTGCATGAAAATTCTTGCCACTATTATGAATGGAGTTATCCAACCCATAGGACCATACAACTTAGCTATTAATGAAAGAACGATCCGTTTTGTTGGATTTTCGACTAAAGAAGAAGTCACTTTAAACAGGAATGAATCGGACTAAGGATCCCAAAATAAACCTAGAACTTTCAGCTAATCATCCTCTGCTAACGGAAAATCGATACCACGTTGGTGTTCTCCAGAGGGAAAATCTTCCAACAGCTCGGGTTCATTTGCGGCCCATTTTCGCAAATGGAAACCGCCAGCTTCTAATAACAGTGTTACTTGAGCTCGCGCCTGTTTAGCCTCAATCTGACTATCTGCACCAAACAAAACGTCATCGATGTAAATATTATTTTCTAACATAGTTTGGAATAAAGGAAATCTATTTCCTTTATCATAAGCTAACTGCTTAACCACTTTGTTAGCCAAATAAGGAGCACAGGCAGTACCGTAAGTAACGGTTAAAAGTCTATAAGCGACGAGCCTTTTATCAAGAGAAATCCAGACAATTTTTTGATAGTCGCAATCCCGAGGGTCAACTATAATTTGTCTAAACATTTTTTCAATTTCAGCCATATAAACAAAGCAATGTGATCTCTAATCCATAATGATTGAAACCAAATTATTGAGAATCTTGGGACTGATGTGAAGATGAGAATTCAAGGAGGAATTATTGGAAGTTAAACTGTAAGCGTTGTAAACAACCCTCAACTTAGTAGTGGAACTACTTTCTCTTAAAATAGGGTGATGAGGCATATACGCATTTTGTGGAAAACAATCCAATTCCTTTTCTTGAAGAAGTTTTATGTGTCCAAGGCTTTTATATTCTGATGAGAAACTGGAGTATTGTAACAATAATTCCGATTTCCCCGACAAACGACGAATTACTTTATTCAAAACAATCTTAGCTCTCTCCAGGGATGCACCTATTTTTATGGGAGGACAGTTTTTGAAAGGTAAGCGTATCATGTAACGTCCGTCTTTTTTCGTGGGTAATTCGTGGCAAAATGCTTATCACAAAACATTTCATCTGTGAAAGTATTTTTAAAGGGAACTTCCTCCAACTACCAGAACCTGGTTGTGTCTTCATGCAAGACTTCTGCTGAAATAGCCTGATGTGCTGTAACTGGAATGTTAATTTCTATTTCATTTGTCACTGAAACCGGCCCAGATAATGTCCAACCAAAAACGGTACTTTGCGCAGTAAGAGAACCCAATATACCCTGTTGAAGACCGGGAAGTAAACATGAGCCATATTTATCGGCTCCTAAAATCATATCAAATTAATGGGAGCTAAAGCGATTTGAATCTGCTAACTTTAACTCTTTTATTCGATCATCATTCCCACGCTAGATCTTACAGGAGGATTATATGATATATAGTGTAATAATACTAAAGCTTGGATGTGAACTTAAGGACAGTTCTTTTGTGTAGGAATTAAATTAAATTCTGCTAACTTTCTTGAAGAAAAAATATTAACTCCTCTAGCCCCATATACTACTGCTGTAACCTTTTTGTAGCGTGGACTTAATATTTTCATTGCTTTCTCGGCAATAAAACAACATTCAGATCCTTGGCACAGCAAAACTCTGAATCCTTGACTTCTTCCATTTTCAGCTTGGAAGGAAATAGCAGTCGTAGCGAGTAAGGTTGAGTGCGATAAATTTGGATGATTATTCAGAAAATGAAACAGAACTTTTATCGTCTTCTTCTTTAAGCGAAAAATGATTCGCCCCCATCCCCAGGGTGGAATTGCCGGGATCATTTGATTGTGACGCGAGAGAACCTGAAACTGCCAATTTAGAATTAACCGATGCAGAGTTAGTTGGTGATAAGGCGGGTTTTGAATTATAATCATCTGAATGCAACTGGGAATTTTGTCTCCTACCGCAATTGCAACATCTGAATTTACTCACACAATTATGTAGTCGATATTCAGCAGTGAAAAAATTATAACAACAATGTTTATTTGTAGCAACTTCCCTACGCCTGTCTACAGACAGAGCTTTGAAATGGTTGCATTTAAATAAAGAGTGAATATCCTTAAAAAGGGGACACTTTGAGCTAGAAGTTGCATTGTGGCTCCTAACTCCTGATTGTATTGAAGTCCTACTGTTTTTTTTTTTTTTTTTTGAGAACTCGCAACAGGTTTGGAAGCTTTAATAGCCTCCAAAATGAACCAATATGCATCTTTCTTTCCTTGAGAGTACCAATATCAAACTTTTTAACCATTATAAGAGCAAGTCAATCACTCCAATGTTCTGTTAAGCGTTTAAGATTTTTGAGAGCCGCCAATGACTCATTTTTTTTATCGCGTAAGTTTGTTAAGTCTTCGAAAATACTATTCGATACATTAGGAAGATTGATAACGGCTTGTAAATGAGTTAAGATTAAAGCTCTTTTGTTGCCAAATCTGGTCTTTAGCGACTCTTAAGTGAAGATAAAGTTAGCATCAGTTATCGAAACATTTCTTTAAAAACCTTCAGCTTCGCTCTTTGAGGGCAATTTTAAATGGTGAAAGCTTGTTACATTTGACAAGTAATCATTTTGAATTATCAAAGCATTAAATTAATCGCGGAAGTTCTTCCAATCCTTGTAGTCTCCTGAAAACTCTGGTAAAGTGATTTGAGGAAGTTTAACAGGTAAGAAATTATAACGAATAATTTGAGACTGATTTAAATTTTTATTAGCCATAATCTCAGAAGTAAGCAAGACCAATTAATTACACAATAAATCTCCCGCATTGAGATATGCATCTTCAATAACAAGATACTTAGACTTTGTGAAATATTTCAATTTCTCACGCTCAGCTGATGTAGTTCCAGCTTTAATTTCTAGATGCAGGGTTTCACAACTCTTCCAACGTTGGTCAAGAAGTTCTATCCGGGATTTGACAGTAACCACTGTTAGAATGGCTTTTTCCATTTTCTTAAAATTGGTTTCAGTGCGCGAAATCTCCTGAGAAATCTCTGATAACTCAAAGAATAATGGATCCATTTTAACAAAAGAAGCAATTCAAATTGAAAATTGCTGATAATTAAGATAAAATTAAAAAGTCCTAATTTGCAGACTAAAGAACTTATTCACTTTAGTTTTAAAGTACTCTGTCAATGCGAGCAAATTTGAGTGTGCGAAAGCATAATTATAAATCAAATGTCAATAAATCATCACTGAAATACTAGGGCCTGAATTACCATTTTTTAGAACCACACAGATCACTGACTCACTCGTTTATATAGAAATTTTTGTAAGATGTAAAAATTAATGTCTTTATGCAGTTAATCACTTTACTGATCCGAAAAGATCGGAGTACGATCTGTCGCGATTCACTGCTGCCTCTCCTGTTTTTCTCAAGCGACAAGGCTATAATCACACTCTCAAACTGAGAAATCACATGACTTCAAATATTCCTTTAAATAATAAGGAAAATAAAAATATTTTTGAAACAGGTGATGTCGATAAATTGAATAATTTTCAATTGCAGAAAATCTCATAAAGACGAAACATCACAACTTTAAACAACCCTTAATTCAGCGCATTTCGTGAATTCCACGAACTCGATGAATTCAATTAATTCCGAGAAGTTTATGAGTTCTATGAATCCGGAAAATTTCAATAATTTTGGGAATTTGGTAGATTTAGTGAATTTCGCGAATCCAGCGAATTTGTGAATTGGATGGAATTCCTTCTTTTGATTAAATTCCTTGAATTTTGTCAATTCCATGAATTCCGTCTTTTCCATTAATCCCATAAACTTTATTTATTCCCTGAATTCCGAGATTTCTATAAGTTCCATACATTTCGTGGCGTCTGTAACATTCATGATTTCCGTGAATTTCGTGAATTACGTAAATTCCTTAAATTCCCTAAATTTCAAGACTTCCGCTTCCCGATTGAGTTAATCGCCTTCTTTTAAAATCCGCTAGAAAATTAAGAAAATTTTTAAAATTGAACAAATTACGGTGGTTTTTCTGATAATACTACAAGTCGAATTTCTCTAAAAACTTTTGTCTATTTTTTTAAAACTTGTATTAACATCAAAAAATATCTTGCGAGTTTTATGCGGGCTAAATAACTTTCGTGGTCAGGATAAAAAATTTTTTTGATGAAATCCAAATTTCGTATTTTTCTTGCTTACAGCAACAGATTCAAAAACACGTTTAAAAATATTTAAGACAGTGAGAAAATTTGTAGCAACATTTTTTTACTTATTAATAATATCTTGTACCGTTTTGGAAAAAAATGAAAAACAAAATCAGTATTTCTTTCAGAAAACTGGAGTTTTAGCAGAGCAGCCAATTCTTTTAATTGTACAAATCTGTTATTAAATATTTTATAAATTGTTTTTTTTTTTGCGCAAGGTTTTAAAATCCGGGCAAACTTTCTGATAAAAAGGCCAAACCCTTCCTTTTTTATGAGAATATTGTTTAAAATTTTTTTTCATATAAAAAAAAATGTTTTATAAGTTTTATGCGGACAAAGCCATTTTTATGATCAAAGGAATGTTTTCTTATAAATACTGATTTCTTAATTATTCTCGGAAACGGTACAAGATATCATTAATAAATAAAGAAATTTTATATGGAACTTTTTTAACTGTGTCAAAAATTATCTTAACATTTTTGAGAATCTGTTTTTGTAAGCAAGAAAAATACGAAATTTGGATTTTATGAAAAAAATCTCTTGGTATCAAAAGTTATTTAGCCCGCATGAAACTTACAAAGTATTTTCCTTATGTTAATAGAAATTCAATAAATTTAAAAAAAAAAAATAAAACGTTGGGTTTTTTGAGAAAATCGACTCTTAGTATTGTCAGAAAAACTGCCGCCATGTTTTTAATTTTAAACATTTTTTCAATCAGGTCAAAAGTTATGTAACTTTAAAGAAAAAATAAGGGATTTTCTGAGAAACGAAGACAAAATCTCAAATACGCATAACTTCGTGAGATTTTTTTTCAAAAAGCGCAAAAATACATATCGCCTAATTTCCTCTGCCAAAAAACATATCCCCCCCCCCCCGAAAGAGTCTGCGACATTAATCGATTTGGTCATGTGAAGAATTTTAAAGGCTTTGGAGGAATATTAATGGTTTTAAAATTTTTTAATGAATTTTAATGTATTGTAAAGAATTTCAAAGATGTCAAAGTTTTTCGTAAGTAATTAATTTAATTAATTCTTGAAACTGCAAATATAACTATTCAAAATTCATATTTGTCACTAACAATTAACCTATTCGGTTGTAAATAAAATGTTTTATTAAAAAGCCAACTTTGAAAAATTAGAATATTTTGTCGAAAATTCTTCTTTTTGTATAATACGAAAAAATATCTATGAAAATTATCATGTCACATACGGCAAGTCAAACATGTCACAACGGCGACATCTCTAGCAACTTCTCCAGCAACATCTCCAGCAACTTCTCTCCCACGCGGCAATTCTCACTGTAAAATTTATATGTTTGCGGCATCTCTTACCAGTAAATATTCTTCCAGTGGCATCTCTCTCTTCCAAAAAATTTTTAATGTCCAATTAAAAATTACTGAGCTGAGGCAAGCCTCCCTGGACTAATTGTCATCCCGTAGGTATCTATCCCCCGGAAAAATTTTCGGGTTCATATTAAAATATTAAAACAGCGACAAGCCTGCTGGGACTAATTGCCACATCTGCGGCATATCCTACCAGCGAAAAGTCTTCCCAGCGGTATCTCTTATCCGTGGAAAAATGTTAAAATCCACATAAAAGTAGCAAATGTGTGACAAGTCTTTTACGACTGATTGTCACACCTGCGGCATCTCTCGCCCGCGGCAAGACTCCCTAGCGGCATCTCTTATTCGGAAAAATTTTTGCAATCGACTTCAAACTGACAGAAGTACGGCAAGACTTCTAGGATTAAATGTAACATTTGCAGCATCTCTCATTAGCGGCATGTCTCCTCAACGGCATCTCTCCCCTAAGAAATATTTTTAATCACTTGCAAAGATAAAGTAAATGCAGCAAGCCTTCCCAGCGGCTTCTCTCTCATGAAAAAACTTGTTAAGTATTTCAAGAGGAGGAACAATGCAGCAAGTCTCCCCAGCAGCATCTGTCCCCCAAGAAAATGTTGTAAGAACATCTAAAAATGGCAGCACTGCGGCAAGTCTCCCAAGCAACATCTCTCCCCCAAGAACATTTTGTAAGAATTTCTAAAAATGGCAAAAGTGCGGCATGTCCATCCAGCGGCATCTCTCCCCCAAGAAAATTTTTTAAGTACTTTTTAAGGTGGAAAACCTGCGGCTACTCTCCCAAGCGGCATCTTTCCCCCCAAGAAAATTTTCGAATTAGTTCTAAGGATGGTGAAATTGCACCTAATCTCCCCAAGGGCATTTCTATCCCAATACATTTTTTTAACTACTTCCAACGATAGCATAACTGCGGCAGGTCTCCCCAGCGGTATCTCTCTCCCAAGAAAATTTTGTAAGGACTTCTCAAAATTGTAAAAGTGCGGCAAGTCTCCCCAGCGGCATCTCTTCCCCAAGAAAATGTTCTAATTAGTTCTAACGATGGTAAACCGGCACCTAGTCTCCCCAGCGGCATCTCTATCCCTATAAATTTTTTAAACTACTTCCAAAGATGAAAAAACTATGGCGAGTCAGATAGAAAAACTACTGGGAAGACTTGCCGCATGTTTGCCATTTTTAGAAGTCCTCACAAAATTTTCTTGTAGGAGAGAGATGCTGCTGGGGAGGCTTGTTGCAGTTTTGCCGTCTTTGGTAGTACTTGAAAAAATTTTCTTGAGAGACACATGCCTCTGGGGAGACTTCCGCAGTTTTGCCATCTTTGGAAGTGCTTATAAAATCTTCTTGGGAAAAAGATATCTCTCGGGACATGTTCTGCAGTTTAAAATTCTTTAGAACTTATTTGAATATTTTCTTGGGAGAGAGATACTGCTGGAGAGGCTTGCTGCAATTCTGCCCACTTTAGCACTATTTACCAAATTTGTTGCGAGAGAGATGCCGCTGGGGAAACTTGCCCCACTTTTGCCGTTTTTAGAAGTAATTACAAAATCTTCTTGGGGGAGACGCACGGCTGTGGAGACTTGCGGCACTCTTTCCATCTCTGGAAGTTGTTGAAAAATTTTATTAGGACAGAGATGCCGCTGGGGAAACTAGCTGCTGTTTGACCATCCTTACAACTAATTAGAAAATTGTTTTGGGGGACAGATGCCGCTTGGGAGACTTGCTGAAGTTTTGCCGAAATTTATGTGTCCTTTAAAACTTAAATTAAAAAAAATTATGGTAAATCACCATTAGTTACCTGAAATATTACTATAAATTACACAGAATTGCATATATTAAAGTTTAAAATTGAATTTTGGGTAATTAATGGTGATTTTTTATAGTCACCTGTGAAATCACCATAAGCAACCGAAAAGTTTTATAAATTCTTGGAAATTTGTAGACATTTTTAAATTTAATTGTAGGTAATTTATGGTAACTCACTATATTTACCTCTAAATTACCATAAATTAACGAAATTTTGAATAAATATCTGGAAATTTATAGACGTATTTAAATTGCATTTTGTGAAGTTTACGGTAAAATGATTTATTCACCTATAAAATCATAATGAATGACCGAAATTGGCCATATCTTTCTGGAAATTTATAGACGAGTTTAAATTGAATTTTTGGACCATAATGTTAAATTACTATTAATTGCTCTTGAAATGACCGTAAATGGCCAAAAATATCCTCAATTTACGGAAATTTATTAATATTTTTAGATTTAATTTTGCGCAAATCATGACAATTTACCAACGACCTGTAGAATTGCTATAAATGAACAACAATTTCCAGAAGTTTGCGAAAATTTATAGACGCTTTTAAATTTAATTTTTCGCAATTTATGATAGTTTCCCATATTTACCTGTAAAATCACCATTCATGAGTGAAGTTCACTTTTAATTTCCGGTAATTAAAGACATTTCAAAATTGAATTTTTGGGTAATTTATAGTAATTTACTATTTTTACATGAAAAATGATCATGAATGAGCAAAAATATCTATAAATTTCCGGAAATTTATAGATATTTTTTAATTGAATGCAGCGTGATTAACGAAAATTTACCGTATTTACCTGTAATATTAGCAAAAATTACCAAAAATTTTATAAATTTCCGTAAATTGATAAAAATGTTTGAAATATAATTTTAGGTCATTTAAGGTAAGTTACCATATTCACCTGTAAATTGACCATTAATGACCGAAGTTTTTGATAAATTTCCGGAAGTTTATAGCGTCCATAAATTGATTATTTGAAAATTGAATGTAATTTATAATAAATTACCCTTAAAATTATCGTAATTAATGCTTTCTTTATTCGAAATCTATTATGGGCTGACTTCCTGACTGTGTTTCGAGAAGTTTCTGCAATCGTCCATTTGGTATAAATTTCCTCTTTTCTCTTTAGGTGCATAATAAACTATTTTTCTCACTGAAGTTGATACTAATTCTCTTCATGCCTAAATAAGGAAACAGGTTCTTTTCAATTTTTTCTAAGAATCTCTAGCACAAAATATAACTAAAAGTATGCCAAATTATTCATAAATTATTATACACAGGGTGTCCAAACAGTTGAGCACCCCCTGAATATTTCCTCAGTTAAAAAAATATTTTTCACTCAGGCCAAGTTGTTGAAACAAATAAGTTCCATTCATATAATATTTGTTTTAAAACCTGCTGATCTCAGAGGCCTTCGGATCTTGCTTCAGTTTTGATGAACTTCGAGTGACCTTCAAGGTCAAATTAACCCTTAATGTATACAACTGTTTGCACATTCTTTACGATTATTTAAATATGTTGCTATTTAAATTTAAAACTATTTTCTCAATGTATATCGATCGTAACTTTCTTTTTTTACAGAATCAAAACCAAGCAATCCTAGACCAGCGTTTGGTCATATATATACTAAAAGAAATAGCCGTGCAGTACAAGAAAGAGTGCAATACACTCCAAGGAATAAACTTGAGGAAGCCTCTGATACTACCCTAGGTTTTTATGTGTCAAGTGGCCGTAGTAACGACAGGCCATGGCTTTTAACGCCACGAACCCCACTATCAAGCCAATCACCGAGCGTATCACACAATCTACCAAAAACTGCACAAGAAAAGAAATCACGAAACCCACCAGGAAGCCCAACACAAAAAAAGTGTGTAAATAAGTAATTACCACCTTCTTCTATTAGGGGGCGTGTGGATGTCACACTTTTTTGTGAACACAATAACTAAAGATGGTTTAGAATGGATTAATGAAATTTGAAAAATTTATTTTCATTTCATAATTTTTAAATTTATCTGCTACATCATCAGAGATTGTACCTTAGCGACAGTAGATCAACCCTGCAAACCATGAAGGCAGAAAATCTACACACTATCGATCAAGTTTTTTCAATTATTTTTGAAAAAAAGATCCTACTCCATTTTCACTCCATTGAGAATCGAACCACAAAAATTCTGATTTCCGGTCAGGTGCTTTTCCAATTAAGCTATTAGAGGGATCAGAATAAGAATTCTTAATTCAAGAACATAACGCCCGGAAATCAGAAGGTTTGTGGTTCGATTCTCAATAGAGTGAAGATGGAGTAGGATCTTTTTTTCAAGAAATAATTTTAATTTTAATTTAAAAATATTATTTTCCATCTAGTCTTATTAAGACGTTAAGCATTCTCTGTTATTGCAGATTCTTAACTTGATCAATATTGTGTAGATTTTCTACCTTCATGGTTTGGAGGGTTGATCCACTGTCGGTAGGGTACAATCTCTGATTTTAAATTTTAATTTTTAATTTTTTAAATTATGACATAATTACTTGTACCATTAACACCTAGCTAAAATTGGCATTATGTTCTTGAATTAAGAGTTCTTATTTTGATTCCTCTAATAGCTTAATTGGAAAAGCACCTGACCGGAAATCAGAAGTTTTGTGGTTTGATTTCCAATGGAGTGAAAATGGAGTAGGATCTTTTTTTCCTACTTTTTTTTTTCCTTTGCCTACTTTTTCGTGTTTTTTGACCATTTTGAGAAGAGGGGTCTGTCCATTTGCGATCATATGTGCTGTACTTAGAATAATCTTGTTTTGAAGGCATTTAAGGGTAAGTATTTTACAACGGTCTTGACGGCGTGATATGTAGGATTGTGAAAAAGCAGATTCTAGGTGGATGCTTTTGTTAACGTGCATAACCTCTTGTGGTCCAATATCAAGTGCGCTATAATCGTCCTTTGTCCATGGAACCACTCAAAGGAAGACCATATCTTCGGGATGAGACGTTTGTTTCTGCTTCGTAAAGTATTCTTTATAAATATAAAGACCTATAAATAAAAAGATAAATATAAATATATACCTGCACGCTCAGGTATGTATAGATCTCTTCAGCGCCAAGGTTTCGTATAAGCGTTTTGTCGACGAGCTCAAAGTCTTCGTGGATCTCACTAAACTTTCCTCGTCTAAAATAAAACGTGGCACATTTTTCTAACCCAAACTATATTCCAATCTCCTGCGAGTATTCCTCGAAAATCCCTAGATCTAGGTGTAGCTGCTTTTTATTTTAGGCTTGCATTAATCTTAATATCATGGATGTAAAATTAATGAATGAACGTATGCTTTTGATTTCCTGGTTCACGTTTAAAGTACCCCTTAGAATAGCGAAGAGCGAGAAAGACTAGCAATGATGCGAATCAAAAGATGAGTGGGCTGATGGTGTCTTCCTCAATTACTTCTATCTATAAGTTGTCATTTTTGGTTGTCACACAACGTTTACCATATGAGATGGTGTATCTGCTTTTCCAAAACTGAATCTATCCCTCTATGCACATCATGATGTGCGGAGGACCCTTTAAGATTTACGAAAGACAGATAATAAGTCCATGGGAGGTCGAATCGAAAGCTTTTCCGTAATCAATCCTGGCCATCTATAGCTGGCGCTGGTAAAATCCAGCGTCTTTGTAGACACATCTATCGATGAACAGATTCTCCCGACATCCTGTTACGTCTTTCTTTCAGCCGCGTTGTTCACACATTTCTTTTTAAACAGGTCCGATTGTCTGAAAAATCCAATCATTTAGAATAGCAGTGAAGATCTTATACAGTGTTTTAGACAAGTGATTGACCTATAATTCTTTTGATCAGCTAAGATGCCTATCTTTGGCACTAGTTCTGTGCGCCCTTCTAATAACTGCACCGGAATAGGCTCCTCTGACTTCACCTATTAAGTGAAAAGGCGAATCAGATGCTTGGAAGTTAAAAGAAACTTCTTCCACCACAAGTTCTTCATAACATCTGGTTTACAAGCGGAATAGTTCTTCATTCCTCTTAATACTTTTTCACCTCATCGCTAGTGATGGATGGCAATTTTTCATCAGGTGTTATGAGGGCATTGCACAGCTCCTTGAAGCTATTCATGTTCTTTGAGTCTTCCTTCTGTAGATTCTGAGCTCTGCAGACTTCTCTTTACAATGCTTCGACTTTCTCTGGCTTGGGCGGATGTTCGACAGTAACTAGAGGATCTTAGGAGAGTCAAGATGGACAAACGAAAAACTGTTGGTTTTCTCTGATCTACCACGGAGAAAGCTCTGCTCTAAGCTTCCCTTAGCGTCAGTTAGTACGTCTGTTGCCTCTCTAATATTCTACCTGATGGTCACCAGCTTTGACTTGTTAAGTGTGCGATAACGAATACGCAGTTCGCGTGCTTACTGTCGAACCTTAGCGGTGAAATTCCTGTCAGATATTATGTAGTCCATCACACACTGAATGCGGTACATGTAAAGTATTGCCCAAACTATCTTTGTGGTGATTTGATGCATTCGTCATTAGGTATGATGATCAGCCGCTGGTTTGGTTGTACAGTTTGCATCTGATAAAGATCTCGCTGCATTATATACACTAAAATTGACAATCCAGATCTCCAATTCTGCGAAAAAATCTCTAAAAAGTTTGTCATCCAAATCAGCTAGATCTTTGGGCTTGAGAGAAACCTGGATGTTGATGTTTCTCGGGGTCCTGAAGCATCGCTCTTCCTCTGTAGAATGTCCACCCCGGTTGAGCACTCTGGCAGGACATCATTAATTTGATCAGTCCACCTAAAAGCCTCGAGATTTCGCGGGTCATTCGCATTCACATCGCCTTAATTAGTTCCGTCATTCATCAGACCATTCAGCCTTCTTTAGTGTGCCACTTACTTCCCAAAATACGAAAATATTAAATATTAAAATTGTGCAACATTTTTCTTATTATTCAAAACGTGTAATCATAATTTTTAATTGTTTACAGATGGGATTTATTCTGTTGCTTCGGAAACGGTGATAATAACAGTGAACCTTCAAATAATATGAATAAGGCTTAGCACATTTGCGTGCAACCTAAGTGAGTCGTGGGGATCCGACGTGAACAGTGCATCTGGCCCATCGACATATTACCTAGACCTATTGACAAAATAATATAGATATACAAAAACAATATTTTTTGAAATAAAAAAGGAAAATTATTCATTTTGAGCAACACAGCATCCCCGAATAGGCCGGAAGGTTCCTTGCGCAACCTACAGATAAAATTAATAAATAATATAAATATACAATACATATGTGATATGCCTGAAGGAAACTGCATAATAACTGAATATATCCTTAGGTTATTAAATATGAATTCTTTTTTTTCTGTTTCATTTTAGTTTGCCGAAGTCGGTTGCGACCTAATTTAAAAACATTTTGATACTAAATTGTAATAAATATCAATACTTTTAATTGCTTATTTGTCACCTAAATTATTAAATAATTTCATTTTGGTTCGAAATTTGATTTTTAAAGTGCAAGAATACAGAAATATTATAGATTAGGTTCACTGGTTTAAATAAATTGGCCTTCTAGTATAAGCCTCTCCCCAGCTTTGGTCTAAAGATGGGTTCGAAGTTCTTCCTTGTCAAGCCGGTATATCTCTTCGCTATTTACGCCCTGACATGTTTACCTAATGGTTTCTCAAGTCTGAAGTCTATAATTCCAGCAAAAAGCATTCTGGTTTGGTATTCATATGAAGAGGGCAAATATCATAATAAGATTGATGTATGATCCTATTCACTATACCGACAGCAAACTCCATCTGATCAGGCGATCTTTTATTCTTAGGGAGAATTGCCAAAGAGTATCTAGCATTTTCCCTACTTACGTTCCGATCCGTCGATTTTGGGATTCTATACCTAATAGGTGCTTTCAAACGACGAGAATCCAGGAGTCAGCTGAGTCAACAATCCTGTCCTTCTTGTTTTTCCCGTCTTGATTAGGAGTGCGGCAATAAGACCGATTCAGTTAAGAGGTCCCTATATAAGAGCTTTTTTCCCTATCTGCTAATAGTGCCCTTTTTTCTTCTTAAAGTCGTTTTGGCAACCTGAATTTTCAGTAGATTTGTCTTCGGTTATAGCACGGCTATTTCAAACTATACCGTAACTTTCCGTTGTTGAATTAAAAAAGTTGTAACCCTTTCATTGGCTTCCTATCTTCTCAAGAGAAGAAGTGTTTATGGAGGGTGTCATTGATGACTTTCTTCATGTTCTTTTTGTTGTTTGCTTTATCTTCGGAATTCATGTTGTTCCCACAAACAGCTTGGGATTTAAAAGGTCCTTCCCCACAGAGCTTTGCTCCTGGAGATACGGAATTTCACACTGGGATATGGCCCGGTAGCCTAAGACACCCCGAGTAAGAATATTTCGTCTTGAGTTTGACTTGGCTCATCTTATGTTTCTCTCCAAGACGGCTATGTGTCTCTAGCGGCCAGAAACGAGACGTAGTAATCAGAAACGTAATTTTGAGCTTATTTCTAAGGTTTACGATGGAGTGTAAAGACAAGTCGGGTGAACCTGGTTATACATCATAGACATGGACTAATTTAATTGACTGATGAGATTAGAATGTTATAAGTTAATTCAAATAATTCCGCTATTTCCAAGCATTGAAGGCGTCACGGAAGCCATTCTCCGGAATAGCCTTGAGAGGCGCGGTGCATGCTGCTTGGATCCCATCTGTCGTCTCAAAATGCTTGCCTTTCATCGGCCTTTTTAGGCGAGGAAACAAAAGAAAGTCTGGGGGTGCCACATCTGGGCTGTGGGGCGGCTGCGGAAGCTTTGGGATGCCGGCCTTGGTAGTTCGCTGTTCACAAGCAAGGCGGTGTGAGCCGGGGCGTTGTCGTGGTGCAACTTCCAGTCGGCTGCGATGTGTTGTCGGACCCGATTGACCCTTCGTTTGAGTCTCTTGAGCACTTACAGGTAAAACTTGGCGTGACGGTTTGTCCACGAGGAACAAATTTATGGTAGACGATGCCTTTGACGTCAAAAAAGACAATTAGCATAGTTTTCACTTTGGATTTGCTCATTCTTCACTTTTTTGGGTGAGGAGATGCCGGCGAGAAGACGTCGGCTAAAGCAACATTTGGGTAAGCCTGCTTGATCATATCAAACGTCTCTGTCGCAGATTTACCGAGTTGCACACCGAATTTAATTCCGTACCTCTACTCTTACGAATGCTGCATTTTCGGTTTGCACCACTCACAGAAACACGTCGCGTGAAAATGCCTGTCCTGACTCTTTAAGTGCTCGGATAAAACTAACCAGCCACTCGTTCGTTAGCTAGGAACGCCCTCTACCAAATCCAGTCGGTGCGCGCACGCTCCGAAGTACAGTCGCGGCGGAAGAAAATCTGTCCTATGACTTTGCGGACAAACCCTGTACAATTGCGAGCAGCCACGAGCGTTGGAGATGACAACAGTCACCTGTGGATGCTTTCTTAGAGCTACCATTTGCCACTCCATGGGATTTAGTCGCACGCTTTCTGATGATCAAGAAAGTTTCTTACAATGCGGCAGGCTTTTAATAAAACCGCCTACTGAGCTGCTGCCAATACCCTACTGACTCCTAAATGTTCAAGATGTTCAGTGCATCTTGTGTGCACATTGTCTGCAGCCGAAATCACACTGGGATGAATAGATGCATGATTCACATTCCTCCATATGGGCTTTACTTAATGCCTTAACGCGCTATATTTGTGGATCTTGGTTGTATAGATTGACTGTAAATTTCGGTTAAGCGGGCAAGGATTACCGATGATGTAGACTCTTCCACCTTTTTTTCTCGCATCACGATGTCAGATCGATTAACCCGGATGTAATGATCAGTTTGGATAGTAACATTTCAATATAAAATGTAATCTTGGCTTTTTAAAACAGGCATAGGAATGCATCTATAGAAGGGTATCCATTTTTTTAAGAGTCCGAGGTTTAGGGAAAATTGTTGAAGTATAATGTTAGCCACATCTTTACGTCTTTGCGTACATTATCTCTGAGCCATTACGCGATAGCAATCAATAATGTGCTTGATGGATTCGTTGGTATCTCCACATAATCGGCACCAGTCAACCACGTCTTGATGTAAGACGTGTTTGCGATAATTCTTGGTGCTGACAACCTTGTCCTGTATTGCAATAACAAATCCTTCCATCTCTGGATACAGAACACCTTTTCTTAGTCAAATATTACGGGTGCTCGCCATAGATGACTGTTGAATACCCTTAGATTCAAGAATACCCAGATTTTTATATAATTTACCTGAAGCCATTGCCTCGATGTCATTTTCGAACTCGTTCTCTAATTCTGCGGTCCCTAGTTCTCTTCTGATTAAATGCACTGTTCTGCATTTATCTAGTCCGAACTCCATGTGAATATCATTGGAAAACTACTTTGTGACACCGATCACTTGCTGCAGTTTCTGAGCTGAGCTAGCGTACAGCTTCAGGTGATCCATGTAAAGATGATAGGTCACTTGATGACCATCCTGATTATCATGAATTCTAAACCTGTTGGACATGCTGTTTAGTGTGTTTCTCAATGGATTCAACGCTAAACAGATCCATAGTGCGCTTAAGGAGTCTCCTTGAGATATAGACGTCGTAAAGCGTATTAATTTAGTTATCCTTGGTTGGCAATGGTCTTACAAATACATTGAAATTGATCATAGTACCTGCTACTATGAACAAGACCTTGTTCTTGTATGAAATTTATTTCCGTGCGCCTATCATCAGGATTAGGTAAATTTTAATAATCTTGACAATTTTCCTGGTAGTGTTTAGAAAGCGACAGTATAAATAGATGTTCTTTTTATAACAATTTTGCTGTTATTCTTAACAATTGAACTCTTCGATAGCATCAATGAAGATTGTTTCTGGATCTTTGCTACTTCCTATTGCAGTTTTTCTGCTTGATTCTGTTGGTAAGTGCAATAAT
>NC_046660.1:58689292-58701250 GCF_010883055.1 Belonocnema kinseyi
TAATTTAACATTTTTAAAGAAAACCTTTAAAGATTTAAAATATTTTAATGATTTCGAAATTTTTAAATATTTCAAAAAATATCACAAATCGAATTTAATGATGTTATCCTTGGTTGTCCATGATCAAAATAGTTGATTCTTGTACCCCAGAGCCTCATCGCATGGCTTAAAAAGTCAATAATGTGTGGGTAGATTTTGTAAAGTTGTGAGACTTTAAACAACTAGTCATGCGGCACGGAAGGAAACGCTTGCTTGTAGTCAATGTATGCCATGTGTAAGTTCCGTTGATGCTTACGAGCTTGAGTTATGGCAACAGCGTCTATAATTACTAGATCTTTACAGCCTCGCGAGTTTTTACATCATCCTTTTTATTCTTCTGTAAGAATGTCATTCTCGTCGCAATAAGAATATACCTTATCTGCAATGATAAGTGTAAGACATTTATAAATTGTTTGAAGACAGGCTATCGGTCAAAAGCCAGGCGGATTGTGAGCGTCTGGTTTTTTTGGTAACATATACATAGTAACCTAGAGCATAAAGCCTGGCATCAGATCTGGGTGTTTAATGATCTTCTAAAAACATCTTGTCAACGCAAGATACACACTCGTCAGATACTTGTACCAGAAGTTGTGCATCATGTCCGGACCTTAGCTTTCCATATACTTGCCCTTTTTAAGACTGCTGAAACATCTAAAGCTGTGATGTTTGTCAGTTGCATTTCAGGGCCATTGTTTGCCCTTGCTTCCTCCAGTTTGAACCACGCAGTGTTTAAATTGCATTTGTTCATTTTTTTATAAACACCCGACGATTAGTTAGTCATATCTTCTAATTGAGGAACTTTTTTGCCTTGCTGGTTATTTGTCTTTAGTCTCAGTTCACGAGAGAACCTCCTTTCATCTGTCTAAAAGTTTTGATTTTGTTGCCTTCGTGCACTACTTATTTTCTACCGACGTAGTCGGTCAGTTAGAACATCAAGTGTTTGTCGTTGAGTATCTAAAATTTCATCTAATATTGCTGGTATTAAAGTCTCGATGGGCCGAGCATGGATGATTTTAGCAACATGGTTTATCAGCTTTCTGGTTCTATTTCCTTTTTTATATTGAGTTCATTGATCCAATTTGCACCTTACTTTGCTGACATCCATATCTAACCTGATCTTCCATGGTAGATCTGGATCCCTTGCTGGAACAAAAACTGCATTTTCAGGCCTAGTTTTCCGGCCCAACGTTCTAACAATTACCGCAGCTTCACAGTATACAAGAATTTGCACCTCTAACGCAGTTTGTGATACGTTCAAATACGTAGGTAAGAACTTGCTGTCTAGATGTGCTATTGGTGCACGCAGATCATTTGTGATGTTCATTTTGGGCAGAGAATGCCTTAGTGTTGGTGCTACGAGTACATATCTGAACTCTAGTGAAGCATGACCAAAATTCCTTTCAAGGTGCTGTAGTTTTTGTGGGATTTCCCTATCTACATCATCGTTAGTAATATCCAGATGTGGTTCTAATGGATCGAGTACATGATGTTCAATATCCCCAGCACCTATGCTTTTAGCATCAATCAAGTCTTCGTTATCCATATCTTCCTAGGCGAGTTTATCAATAGGAACATGCTGTTCCACATCTATTTTAATAGCAGCTATTTCAATAGCCGAAATCAGTCTGTTTACAGATATTGAGCGTTTTTGATCTGCTAGATTCTGCTCATTTCTTTGTGTGGCTAGCTCTGGGTATTTAGGTAAAAAGTGTCTATGATGTTCTCTCCTCACACTTTTCCCACATTTCTCTGCCTAAAAAATAAAGGCGCATAACATCTCTGTTCATATGATATGTCTCTTTTTGTCGCTTATTTGGTTGCTGAACTTTTGCTTCTGCCTCTGGTTGTATAAGGTTACCCACCTCTGAAGGATTTGGTGGTGTTTAATCGTCAACAGGTTGAGGAAGAACGTCAATTGCTTCTGCTTGACCGTTTGACGCGGCTTCTTCTAACTGGTGTTCATTGCCGTCGTTTTTCCACGCCAAATCAACCTGTTATTTAATCTTCATTGCTCGGTCTTCTGTAACGTGTAGATTGGTCCTAATGTCCTTTACCTAAGCGACAAGATCTCTTAGTGCAAGATTTTGTATATTCGGATACTTGGCAGTAAATTGCGTTCTTGAATTGTATCCTTTTTCATTTTCGTTCTAAACTTCGCACTTTCGTAATAGAGACGCACCAATTCTTTGTCCATTGTGGTATCCCAACTGATGCTCTCCCACTGTATTTCTGTCGAGGTGTTTGACTGCAAATAGCTAACGCTGGTCAAAGCTTCCTCAGCAGGCATAGTTGATATTCCACTGCTTACCGTTTGCCGCAGATGTTCTTGCTGGCCAGCTGTGTGATTGGTAAGATCTACCTGACCATCTCGCAGCTCACCATCGCCTCCCTTTGGCATGCTGTGACCCCCAGCTGTGGCTCCGTCAATGTCATGATAGGAAAGCTCAAGCCCTGCCGCGACATCAACGCGGAACACCTTCGGTTGATTATTATTATTATTATTATTATTATTATAAAAACATTGCAAAGGCAATGTTGTCACAGCCTTAAGATGGTTACTGTCCAACATGTCGAAGGAATTTTTGAGTTTAGAGTTGGATTTCGATTTGATTATTTAACACGGGGCTGTCCCGGTATATATCATCAGTCACGGACGCATTTTTGTAATGCAATCAAGTGATCTGATGAGAGCAGTCTGCCCCCACATATTGGACAAAGCCTGGGTTTTACCCCATCATTGACGGACTGGGTTGCAGTCAAGTAAACGTTGGCGGGACCTACAGCTTAAGATGGGTTCCAAACTCACCTCGTTCCAGTGAAATGTCCACATTTAAAAACGTAAAACTGTTTGTGTCGGAAACTGATGGTCCAGTGTATTAGCCAGCTATTTTAAATAAACATTTAAAAATTCAAAGCAATTTCAAAATTCTTGAGACCAAGATTATGATTACAACTTTTTTAATTTTCTTCGAAAATAAAAAATTCCAATTTTGATCACACAAAAAATAACGCAAAATTGTATATCGTGGTCAAATTAGCCGAAAGTAGGAAGTACTTTTCGATATTACTTGTAGTTTTTGTTTTATTCTTAAGAAACGCCATTCAAAACAAAAAATAAATTTCGTAGAAAAACGACAAAGTCTGCTAAAAAAATTTACACAAAAGTTTTCGCTCAAAAAGCGCTACAAACTTATTTTTATTCGTTTTTTGACAACATACGTAGTTTTTGTTTGAATCGAGAAAAACGACATTAAAATTGAAAATTAAATTTTTTGAAAAAAGGCACAAGCTGCAAAAAACTTGAACAAGCCAAAATTGTGCGCCTGGAGAAAATATACCGATTTTTTATTAATTAATTATTATAGGACGCGCAATTTTTGTTTCAATTGTAAAAAATAACATAAAAAGGAAATATGATAGAAACAACGCGAGACACGAAAAAAGTAATACATGAAAGTTATTCACCTCAAAAAAATATATATTCTTTGGATCATTTTTTTATTAAATTCATAGTTTTTGTTTTATTCTTATCAAATGAAATTTAGAAATTCAACTTTTGGACAAACGACACGATCCACGTAAAGAGATAAGAGAAACATTTGCACCTAAAGAGGATATACCAATTTTTGTTAAAAACAAATTTTTGATAGGACGTACTGTTTTTTTTGTTAATTGTGACAAATAACGGTAAAAATAAAAAAAGAATTTTGAAAATACGACATAATCTACGACCAAAAATTAAAGGGAAAAATTTGTTCGCCCTGATAAAGAAACAAATTTACCATTAATATTTGTTAATAGGAAGCGTAGTTTAGGTTTTATTCACAACAAAAAACATTAAAAAAAAAAAAATTTTTTTTGGACAAATTACACAAGCTACGAAAAAAGAAGTTGTATTCGTTAAAATAACATTAAAAATGAAAAAGTAATTTTTTTTTTGATAAAATTACTCAAGAAACAACTTGACATTTCAGAAATAAAGGAAATTGTCCGCATAAATCTAAGAAAATATAGTTGTAAATACTAATCAATTTTTAAACAACTACGTGTTTTTACTTGAATTATTTATTACTTTTCCAGGTAAAAAGTAAGTAAAAAGTTCCAAATTTTATAAAAAACCGCAACTACCTTGCATTAATACAGAAGCAAAAGTCATTAACAATAATCGTTAATTTAAATAATTCTGTATGCTAAGCTATATTAATTATGCACTCAACAAATAATTTTCTTAACTCCAATTGATTATTTAACTCACTAGAATTAAAAATTGGACAAAAGTATATAATTAAAAAATAATTGCTAAAAACAATAATAAATTCTTTAGACAGTTTATGTAAATATCTCGCCATTATTATAGAGTAGTATTTTATGTATTAAAAAAAATCTAAATTAAAAAATATCCTAATCATCAACCACAAAAATCAATTTTTTTAAAAGTACTTAAACTTAAAATCCGAAATAAAACTCAAATAACAGTCTTCTGGCGAAAATCTTTTTTTAATCTACAATTTATTTTTAGCTTATAATCTGGTGTACTACGTAAGAAACCCATTAAATTTAGAAATAGCATGAAAACCCCTAATTAGTTAAAAATTATTTCTACTATTTTTTTAAATAATAAAAAATATTGCATGTTTACAATGTGGATTGAAAAAATGGGTTAAAGTAATACAAGTTTTAACATATTTTTTGCCAAAGTTTCACAATCACGGAAGGTTTCTAAACATGCGTGGAATTTTTATTTACGAATGTTATTATTTTTCAACTTCGTATATTAGGAAATAAAATTTTATCAATATCATGTACCAAGTCAAGTCCTCAATTTTTTTTCTAATTTCAAACATCAAAATTTGTTAACGGGAACTTCAAAATCCAACTTGATTAACATGGGGAAATTTTGCATTTTCGAAAAATGGAACTTTTTAATTTATTTAAAAAAATATTTACTTCCAAAAAATGAAAAAAAATCCTATTTTCTGGTTGAAATATAATTGCTTGTCATTTTTTGGGTGGTACATTTTTTTAAAAACATTATATGATTATTTGAACAATCAGCTTTTTTTTGTTTACAAAATTTCTGAAAATTGAGTCAGAGATATCCAATTATTTTTCTAATTGGTATTCTATGTTACTTTTTGTCGAATAATTATAAAATTTTGATACATTTCTTCTAATTTTTCAGAAATATGTATTTCTTTAAACAATTTTTACTCACCCAAGCAAGTTTTTTTGATAATTTAAAAAAATAAAATAGAACACATATAATTTTTCTGAGTTTGCAGTGTATGAAAAAAGGAAATTAAAATTTTTTGAATTGTTTAAACAAATATAAGTTGTTTAGAGAATTATTGTTCTAAAAATATTTTTTAAATCGTATTCCCTGAATGAAACATAATATTAAATGATTTCGAGTGTAGTAAATTCTGCTATAAGCTTTATGCTATTGTCCATACAATAAATTTTTTTTATTTCCTTTAACTTTAATATGGATGGCTTATATCTTTTTTGGCGCAATACTGAATAAATCATACAAGTCTTATAAAATTTAAATGATAAAAGTTTCAGCATTTTCGCTGAACGAAGTGATATATTTTAGGTAATTTATAATAATTAAAATAATAAAATCATTACTTTAGTTAACTTTGTGCAATTAGTACAATTCAATTATGGTCGTTTCAAGAATATATATATTCACGGAAATAATTCCATGTCTTATATTTTTTATTAATAATTTACATTTTTTAATACAAAACGGCTCTAATGAATAAAAATGGTCTAAACAATTAAAATACGTTCTTAACTAAATTTACTACTCCTCAAAATCATTCGAAATTATGTTTAATTCAGGAAATACAACTTATAAAATATTGTTGACAAAGTAATTATTTAACTAAGTTATATTTGTTTAAACATTTACAAAATGCGTAATTTATTTTTTCTGTAGACTTTGCATTAAAAAAATAATTTTACGTATTATATTTTGTTTCATTTTTTAAAAGTTTTCGAAAAAAAACTGCTTCAGCAAAATTAATTATTTAAGCAAATAGATATTTCTTGAAAATTAGAAGAAATGTATCCAAATTTTGTAATTATTAAATAAAAAGTAGAATAGAATATCAATTTAAAAAAAATTGTACATCTCCGAATCAATAATTGGAAATTTTGTAAATAAATATAATCACTTTTCAGTCACTTTCTTAAATGAAAAGATCACATTGGTCACCTTTCTTTCAATAAATTATTTCTTGGGTTACTGAATTTTGTTACATGGTATTTTTTAAATCTGTCAAGCATTGTTAAAGGCTTATAATTTGAAAGATTTCAGGGAATGTCAAAAGATAACAAGGTCTTTTTACAATTAATTTTATTAATTTTAAGGCATTTCAAACATCTTGAAATATTTTAGGGTGAACAATTTTATAGAATTTCGAAAGATATGTAATGAATTTATAAGACCCATAAGATTTTAAGATATTTTATAATATTTGAAAGGTTCTTAATTATTTTAAGAGACTTTAAAATCTCTCAAAGTATTTTAATCAGTTCTTTCAAGATTTCTGCAAATATCATCATAGAATTTCACGTGATTTTATAATATTTTTCTAGTTTTCCACTTTTCAAAAATTATTTTTTGGAATTCAAGCCGCATTTTTAATAATTTAGACTGCATTCTTCTAAGGGAAAGGTATTCAAAGATATTAGATATTTTAGAAACATATTAAAACTTATAATTTCAGAATTCCTAAAGGTTTTAGAAGATATTAAAAGATTTTAGAAGGTATTTTCGAAATATTTTGAAGATTTTAAACAATTTCAAAAAGTTTTAACACATTTGAGATTTCAAAAGATTTTAATGATTTCAAACGAAAACAAAAGATTTCACAAGCAATGATTAAAGAAAGAATTAACAAATATTTCCAAAAATTTTGCAATTAAATATTTAACGGACATTTTTTTGAAAACTGGATCACTTTCAAACTACGAATTAATTTTTTTTAATACTTATATACTTGCGACACTTTTTAATTTTCATGAATTGACCGAAAATGGTGTGCCCACTTCAAGAATTTTGACTCTAAAGATTTTGAAATATTTAAAATATTTTAATGATTTTACCAAAATTTAAAAATATTCCACAAAGATTTCGAATATTTTAATGATTTCCAACGAATACAAAAGATGGTACAAAGATTTCAAAGATTTCATAAAAATTTCACAAATATTCACAAATATTCCTAAGCGTTTCACAAAAATTTCAAAGATTTCAAGGATGCCAAAGATTTTACCAAAATTTAAAGATTTCGAAAGATTTTACAGATATTTAAAATATTTAAGTATTTGAAAACATTTGAAAGGTTCTATATAATTTCGACATCTTAAATATTTAAAAATATTTCGCAAATATTTTAAAGAATCTATAAGGATTTCAAAAGATTTGAAGAATTTTGAAAATTGCAAAAAGGGCGCAGAACTCAAAAATACAAAAAACCATGTCCAAGATTTTAAACCAGTTTACATTTTTTTTAGAAAACTTCAAAATAATATATTTAATAGAAGTTTTAGATACTGAAGTAGTTCCAAATAAATTCAAAAGATTTAGGAAAAATTTTATAAGTATTTCGAAGATTTGATAAGGATTTCTGAATATTTAAAGAATTAAAATAATTTCAAACAATATTTAAGATTAATATTTTAATGATTTTAAACGAACACAGAAGTTTTCATAGACAGAAATTGAAGAAATATTTAACAAATATTTCAAATATCTCATAAAGATTTCACAAATATTTTAAAAAATTCAAGTATTTTCAAGTATTTTAAAATATATTTAAAACAATTTAAACAAATTTACGAATATTTCAAAAAATTAAAAAATTTCACACAGATTTGAAATTTTTTAAAGATTTCACAGACTTTGCAAACAATTTAGAAATTCCCGAACATATCACAAAGACGACTTAAAATTAACTTAAATTTATCTGAAATCAATGGAATGTTTTTGATTAAAAATTTATTTTTCCAGTTCGTATGACTTCTTTTAAATTGTTTTGTAGTCATTATTCACTTATTTGGTTATAAATTGGTAGGGTTCCAAAGATTTTAAGACATTTGAAATTATTTTTTGGAATTGATCTTGAATTCTTATGAGTTTCCTCAGATTTTTTTAAATTGTCTAGCATTTTTCTAAGCTCCTTTCAAAGTTATTTAATTAAATTAAGCCTCTTCATATATTTCAATTTTTTTTTATTCATTGGTTTTTTTTCTAAATATACATTAAATTTTTCTAAATTTATTTGCTGCTTCTCGTTTGCCTTAAAGTTTTTTTAATTTATTCCATTTTTACGGGAATCAATGGCATTTATTAATCTTTTTTAAGTTTTAATGAATTTATCCTGAATTTATTACCATTTGAAAAAAAATTATTTAACCATAAAAAAAGTTTAGATTTAAAAGCCAATGAAAGATTTTACAGAATTTTGTGGGATATAAAAGGCTAAGTCATTTTAAAACAAGCAAATTAATTTAAAAAGGTTTATAAATTTTTTGGGTATGTCGAAAAATGTTGATTTATCTATTTCAAAGGTATTATAAAAATTGCAAAAAATGAAATATTTTAAAACTGTTGTGCAAAATTCCAAATTTTTTTAAAGATTTATGGAAGCCAGCTTTTAAGGGATCTAAAAGAATTTAGTAGAATTTTAAAAAAACTAGATTTTAAGGTTTTTCTCGAATATTTCCAAAAATAAACGAAATTTTAAGCGATTTTGTGTAATTTCAAGGAATTTCCAAAAATTACAGGACTTTATTGAATCTTCAGAGACTTACAACATTTTGAAAGATTTTAAAGATTTCTAGGGACGTGAAAGTATTTTTTCTTAAGAAACTATTATAAATATTTAAGAGTATTTCAATAGCTTCCAGTTGCTTCACTGTTTTTTTACTATTATATATACTTACGTAATTTACAAGATTACAAAGAATTTTAAAAGATTTCACAAATATCAAGTAATTTCGAAAAATGTTGTAGGATTTTAAAATATCTTAATCTCGATTTTAAGGGATATTTAAAACAATTTGGAAAATGAGTTCAATTATATGAAATTGGAAGTTATTGAATGTCGAAGAATTTTTACCATTAATTTCAAATTGAACCTTCAGGAATTTTAAACGCTTTGAAGGACTTCGAAAATGTCTACGAGATGTGAAATTTTTTTTAGAAAATTTTTATGACTCTTGAGAAATTCTGAAAATTTAGGAAATTTAATAGGACCTCCAATTATTTAAAAGTTATTGTGTGATTTGAATTGAAATAAAAAATTTTCATCTATTTTTTAAAAATCCAATGTTTTAAGATATTTTAAAAATCTTAAGGAATTTCAAGTTTTGAAAATACTATTTATTTTTTAGAATTTCAATTTTATTTACATTTTTCTTCAATTTTATTTAAGTGGTAAATTTCCAGGAATGTATGTACGAGATAGTTTTTTGAGTCTATGTTTCACCATACAAATAAAATTTTTACCAAAAAAAATTAATTTGCAACTTAAATCAACTAAATCAACAAAATAGTTCAATTTTTTATCAAAAAAATGAATAAGTAACTAATGACTAAAACTTCCTACGGTGCAGTTGAATTTTTCACTAACAAAAAATATTTTCTCAACAAAACAGGCAGATTTTCATTTATAGCAAATTAATTCTTAACCATAAAAGATAAAAAATATAATAAAAAGAATTTCATTTTCAAAAAATTAGATGATATTTCAAACAAAATAAAGAACCGCAAACAAACAGAATAATTCGGAACCGTGGCGGTCAACTTATAACAAAGTAGTTAAATTATTTACTAAAAAGACAAATTTTCAAGCAAGTAGAATAATTTTCTACCAAAAAACTAAAATGACGAATTTGAAACAACATACAAGAATTCTCTACCAAATGTTTAATTTTCATCTAAAAGCGATTAATTTTCAAACAAATGTTTGAAGTTTGAAATAAAAATTATGAATTTCAAATAAAAAATGGAATAGTTAAATTTAGGGTCAAAAAATTCTTTTTGAAGCGAAAGAATAAATTTGTAGAAAAATAGAACTTTCAACAGAAGAGATAAATTTGCAACAAAAAAAGATTATTTTATAACTATGCTGATCAATCTTCTACTAGAATATTTAAATTTTCATTTTTTAAATAAATGTTTGATCAATAAAATTAAATTCTCACCACGAAAGTTAATTTTTTGACGAATAAAAATAAATTTTTAAAAAAGTTGTCACACTTTTAATCATGTAATCTAATTTTAACTAAAAATAAAATATTAACAACATAGTTAAATTTAAAACCAAAGAACAAAATATTAAAATAAGATAATGAATCTTTAACAAAAATATTCAATTGTTAAAAAAAGTAGCTTAACTTTCAACCAAGGAGTTAATTTTCAACAAAAAAGGTGGATTATCAAAGAAAATAGTTAAAATGAAAACTAAAAAGATTATTTTTCATTACAAAAGTATCGTTTTTGTGAAAAAATTAGGTTGGTACTGAAACAGATGAATTTTTAAATCACTAGAACGAATTCTCGATCAAAAAATTTATTTTTCAACCAAAAAGGATTTTCCAGTCAAGAGAGCAAAAAAGAATAAACCGAATAATAATTAATTTTCCAACCAAAAAAAAACAATTTTGAACAAAGAGATACATTTTCAAATTAAATTATAAGTTCTACTAGTATAATTTTCAAAAAAAAATATATTTTTTGCGCCAGGGAAATGAATAATGGAATTTTTTAAATTCAAGAATTTTTTTTAATAGATTTTGATTAAGTATTCATCAAAAACTAATGAATTTTTATTTTTAGAAATAGGAGGAAGTTTTACGAAAGCTCGGTTTCGAAATTTCAGTCCAATCGTTCTGTTGTGCAATAATTTGATCAAACAAAGTAAGATTGTGTTTAGTTAAGTATCGTGTTATAAGAGCATCTTCTCTTTTATTTAGACCTTGTACATGACATTAATAAAATTTTAAGTCGCAATAAGAAAACTTGAAAAATCATTAGTTTCGTAAATAAAAATTCAGCATTTCCTGCAAAGCTTCAGACTCAAAATATTTAATCAGTAATTTTATGAAAAAGACAATAATTATTATTATAATTTAATAATATAATTTGTTTGTCCAGGAAATTCTTTTTTCTAAAATTGATTTTTTAGAAGCAATAAAAGATTCGACCAAATGGTGGAAAAATACATTTTTAAATCAAAAAAATTCTGAGTACCATAAAAACAATTTGGCCTCCCCAAAATTGATCGAATATTTCGCAAAATACCATAAAAAGAAAAAAGTATAGTTTCTATTTTTTTAAATTTCTTCCTTATTCCTTTCCATTTATATGAATTAAATAAAGTTAATAATAATTGCTGCTATTTATTAAAATAATGTGGAAAAATATATAGGTATGATATGTGTAATACAAGGTGCGAAGAATTGTTATTTCTTGAAAGTATAATTTTGTTTATCGCAGAATAAAAATTTTCCATCGAAAGAAAATACATTATAATATGTATTTTTCTCCCCATTTTTCAGTTACTTCATTTTTAAGGCGGATACAAAAAGTGCTTGGCAATGGTCTTACAAATACATTGAAAATGATCATAGTACCTGCTACTATGAACAAGACCTTGTTCTTGTTTGAAATTTATTTCCGTGCGCCTATTATCAGGATTAGGTAAATTTTAATAATCTTGACAATTTTCCTGGTAGGGTTTAGAAAGCGACAGTATAAATAGCTGTTATTTTTATAAAAATTTTGCTGTTATTCTTAACAATTGAACTCTTCGATAGCATTAATGAAGATTGTTTCTGGATCTTTGCTACTTCCTATTGCAGTTTTTCTGCTTGATTCCGTTGGTAAGTGCAATAATGTAT
>NC_046660.1:58701350-58742767 GCF_010883055.1 Belonocnema kinseyi
TAATTTAACATTTTTAAAGAAAACCTTTAAAGATTTAAAATATTTTAATGATTTCGAAATTTTTAAATATTTCAAAAAATATCACAAATCGAATTTAATGATTTCAAGCGAATACAAAGTATTTCGAAGAATCCTTATGGTGTCAAAATATTCCACGAATTCTAAAGGTATAAAAAATTGAATATTATATCAGCTTAAAAATTTTTTTAACAATTGCAAAATGTTCTAATAAATTTTAGATTTTAAAAGATTTTAATGATTTCAAACTAACACAAAAAATTTCAGAAACAAAGATTAAAAAAAGAATTCACGAATATTTAAAATTTTGCAATAGGTTTCAAAATATTTCATAACATTTTACAAATGATTCAAGGATTTCAATGATTTTAACCAAATTTAAAAAGATTTCGCAAAGATTTCAAATATTTTCAAGACTTCATAAAATTTTCTTTTAAGTTACAAAAAGGGTGAAAGACAGATTTCAAAGATTTTAAAACATTTTGAAGATTTTAAACGATTTTTAATTTGCTCAGAAAATTACAAAAGATTTCAAAAGATTTAACAAAGATTTCGAAGATTTCATAAAAATTTTTAATTCAATGTTTTTAAAAGGTGGGTTCAAAGATTTAAAAAAATTTCAAAATATTTTCTAAATATTTTAATGGTTTCAAGCAAATACAAAATATGACATATATTTCGAAGAATCCATACGGATTTCAAAAGATTTCAAGAATTTCCAATATTTCAAAAAGGATACAGTATACCAAAATAAAAAACATTTCCAAGATTTTAAACGAGTTTAGATTGTTTTAGAAAATTTCAAAATATTACATTTCACAGAGGTTTCAATATTTGCAGTGATTTAAAAAAAATACTACATCTGTAGAAAGAATTTCACAAGTATTTTAAAAAATTTATAACGATTTCCAAAAAATGTTAAAGCGAACAAAAATATTTTCTTTAACAAAGATTGAAGAAATATTTCACAAATATTTCAAATGTTTCATAAAGATTTCAAAAAAATTTTCAAATATTTTAAAGAATTCAAGAATTTCAAAGGCCACTTTAAATTCACTCACTTAAATCAATGAAATTTTGTTGATTAACTTTTGTTTTACAATTCATTTAAAAAATTTTAATTGTTTTTGGATTCATTGCTCACTTTTTTGGTTATAAATTAGTAGGGTTTCAAAGATCCGAAGATATCTCAAATTATTTTTTGGAATTCAACTTGAATTTTTAGAAATTTTATCACATTCTTTCTAAATTCATTTCAATTTTACGGGCGAAAGAATTCTAAATTTTGTTGGGATTTCAAAAAATGCTATATCATCTATTGCAGATATTTTTTTGAGGTATTTTATATTATTTTATATAATTTATTTCCAGTCATTATAAATTATTTCAACATATTTTGAAGAATGTTAATGTATTTCAAAAGACTGCAAACTATTTATCAGAATTAAAAAAAAATTAGAGAGAATCTACTTAATTTAAGGGAAGACTGAAAATTCCCAAAAATAAAATGCAAACAACTGTAAAATATCTGCATCGAAAAATTCTCGGGTAATAAAATTCGTTTCCTCAATAAATATTATTTACTTTTTCAAACTAAAATAATAAGATATTTAAAACTTGCTTAGTGTTTAAGTTTTTCAAAAAGTATTCTTTGAATTTGAAATAATAATTCTTCTATAAAAATTATATAAAATAATAAATTTAGAAACACGCACGCCTAAAGCGAGAAGGAAAATTTTCGAGAAATTTTCAAGAGATTTGATAAGATTCTCAAGGTTCTAAGATTTTTAATGGATTTTAAAGAGATTTTTTTCAATTTAAAGGTTTCAGTAAAATTGAGAAATAATTTACGCGAATTCGAGTATTTTAACGATTTTTAAGATTTAAAGCGATTTCAAGGATTTTCAAATTTCTTGAAAGGAGTTTGAAATATTTTTAAGGGTTTTACTTAATTTTGAAGTATTTTTAAGAGTTTCAAAGAATATAAAACTCTAATAAAATTTGGAAAGTTTAAAGCTATTTAATAAGATATAAAAGAGAGTACCAAAATTGCAAAGGATTCCACAGTATAACGGCGAAATTTGAAGAAATTATAAAAAATTATTAGAACCTAAAAAGATTTCTAAGTACAAAGAATTGTGAGGAACTGCACGAAATTTCAATGAGTTTTAAAATATTTTAATGGATTTTATTATATTGTGAGAGATTTCAAGAGATTCGGAAAAATTTCCATGAATCTGAAATATTTAAATGGGTTTTAAAATGATTTCAAAGATTTCTGAGATCTTGTAGAATTTCCAAATATTTTAAGCAATTGAAAAAACATTCATCGATTTTTAGAAATTTTAAGTGACTTTCATGCGTTCTAAAGAGTGATAGGTATTTTTAACGTTGTTTTAAAAATGTTAAGCGATTTTAAATCTTAGTCCACGTTTGGAGACACCAGTCAAGAAAAAGAAGAATACAGCTATTGATATTTGTTTGTTATTTTTTGATACAACCCGTAGTTTTTAGTTTAATTCGTAAAAAATAGGAATAAAAATAAAAAAATAAAACTTTTTGAAGAATGATAGAAGAGACGAAAAAAATAAAAAGATTAAAGTTCTTTAACTAAAAAATGTCTAGAAATTTATTAAAAGATTTTGTTGTCAAAATATAATAAAAATAAAATAGTAACTTTTTAAACAGAAAGTTAAATATTTCAAAGCATATTGCAATTTTTTAGCATTATCTAAACATAATAATGTTAGGAATCATAATAAATTGTTCAAACAATTATGTTTGTTAAATTGAATTAAGTATGGCCTCACACGAAGTGAAAAGTTGAGAAAAAGTGAAAAGTTTTATAAAAAAGCACCTTTATCTATCATTATTCAAAGAAAATATTATTTTTTAAAATAACCAATTTTTTATAAAATTATCTTTTTTAACTCAAATCAATGAATTCCGCAGTCTGCTGCAAAAGTTAGGAAAACGTCAAAGATCTTTTAAAAAACTTCAACTTTCTATCATTTTTCTAATAGAATATTATTATACATAATAATAAGTGATTTACACAATTATATAATTAAAAATAAATTTCTTTAAAAAATCTTAGATAAATAATATAAAAATAAGTTGACAAATTAAAAAAAATAAAATAAATAATCCTAAAATTTCGCAAATTTTGAAGACCAGATATTAAAAAGTTACTAAAAAGTTTAGAAATTAGAAAAATTTTACGATATTTTTGAAAAAATATTAAAGTAACTGAGTAATTTATCAAAAACTTGTAAATAATAAGTAAATAAGTAAATAAATAATAAGTAAATAATAAAAACTTTGTAAATAATAAAGTTAAAAAATTTCAAGTTTTTACTACACGTATATTAAACCAAATTTAATTATAAAAAATATTTGAAATATTCAACTATGAAAAAATAAATAAGTTTTCCAATAAGCCAAAGTTTTATACATTACAAAAATTGAACCATACCAGGGACATTTTCCAAAATGGTACTTGTTAATGTATTTATTTTTCATTTCAGGTAATTATTTTTAATATATTTTCTTTTCAAAATTCGCTTCTGTCATGCGATTTGAACTATTTTTTTAAAACAAATACTCTATTTTATATAATCTATTATATCTATTAATTTAAAAAAAATATAAAACATGAAGCAATGAAAACCGAGATGTTCAGTTTAATTAGTGAAAGTTAATAAATAAGTTTTTATTTTATATACTAATTTGACAAACAATTTTATCTATATCAGATATTAAAAAAGGAATGAAAAAATTGATTTTCTACACAAACAAACAATTATTAACAAAACTCAAGAATACGAAACTAAAAACTTGAATTCGTAACTAAAATATATGAATTTTCATACAAATTATTAATTTATTAACGAAAAAGACGAATTTTTAATAAAATTCAAGAAGTTTCAAGCAAAAAGTTAAATTTTTAAGAAAGAATTTTATATTAATTTATGAGAAATGAAATAAAGTTTAAAACTTAGTTGTTACATTTTTAACTAAAAAGCTCAATTTGAAAATTGAAAGAATAATTTACTACAAAAAAATACGAATTTTCAAGACAAATCAAGAGTTATCAACCAAAAAGTTAAGGTTCCAACTGAAAAAGCCTAAGTTGTTACCAAAAAGACTAATTTTTAACAGAATAAAAATTTTAAACTAAAAAGTTTGAATTTTCTACTAAGAGTTAAGAACTTTAAGAAAAATAAATTTCTTCCAGAAAAGACGAATTTTTAACAAAATTTAAGAACTCGGTACCCAAAAGTTGAATTGTCAACTACAAAAAAAGAATTTTAAAACAAAAAAGGTTAATTCACTACCAAAAAAGACCAATTTTAAATCAGATTCAGGAATTTCCAACCAATTCACAAGCAAAACTAATAATATTGTTAAACCCCTAACTTAAAAATAGGAATTTTCAAACAAAAAGATTAATGTAATACCAAACAATACGAATTTGTAACAAGATTTGAGAATTTTAAACTGAAAAAGACAAATTTTTATACTCAAAGATTAATTATCTACCAAAAAAGATGAATGTTTGAAAAAATTCAAGAATTCTAAGCCAAACAGTTGAATTTTGAAGCGAGAAAGAAAAATTGATTAAGTTTTAAGAATGTAGATCCACTTTAAATCCTATTTGTTAAATTTTCAACTAAGAAAGTCATTTATATAGCATAATTTTTTACAGATAACAAAACGTATTTATGACAAAATTCAAAAATCCTGAACAAAAAATTTGAAATTTGAAGTAAAAGAGATGAATTTTTAAGCAAAAATCTAAATTTACGGTTAAATAATATAATTTTTTTATCGAATTCAAGAGCTCTGAACCAAAAAGATAAGATTTCGTCTAAAAAAATACATTTTTAAACAAACAGATTAATTTGCTACCAAAAAATACGATTTATAAGAAAATTTAGGAATTTTCTATAAAGAATTATATTTTGATCTGAAAAATATTAATTTATAAATAAAAAGTTTAGTTTACTACCAAGAGAGAAGACTTTTAAAAAAATTTGTAAATTGTTAAAAAAAATTGATTTTCAACAAAAAAGATGAAGTTGTAAACTGCAGGATTAAATTACTACCAAAAAGAGGAATTTTTGAAAACATTCAAGAATAATGAACCAAACAATTGAATTTTGAATGAAAAAATATATATTTTCTATCCCAAAAATTAATTAACTACCAAAAAAGAAAATAATTTATTCAAATTCAAGAGATAACAACGAAAAAGTTAAAGTTTCAACTAAAAAGGATACACTTTAAAAAAAAAGATTAATTTACTACCAAAAAGGACTAATTTACAATAAAATTTCAGAATTCTTAACAAAAAGTAGAATTTTTAAAAAAGAAATTTATTTTTTATTATCAAGAAAGTAGTTCAACCTTAAAACTTAGTTGTTTTCATCTAAATTAGATAAATTTGTAAATAAAAAGATTAATTTACTACCAAAAAGACGAATGTTCCACAAAATTTGAAAATTTTCAACAAAAATTTGGATTTTCAACTACAGAAGATGAATTTTGAAACTAATAGTTTAATTTACTACAAAAATCGATGACTTCTGAACCAAATTTAAGAGTTTTCAACCAAAATTTGAATTTTTAACTAAAAAGGATAAAGTTTTTAAAAAAAGATTAAATTACTACTAAAAAGGACGGACTTTTAAAATAATTCAAGAATTCGGAACCAAAAAGTTGAATTTTTAAGTAAAAATGAAATGATTCAATTTTTAAGAATGTTGATCAACTTAAAAACCTACTTGTTAAATTTTCAACTTAAAAATTAATTTTTTATTCAAGAAGTATAAGTTCCTACAGGAAAAAAAGGATTTTTAATAAAATTCAAGCAATATCATCTAAAAAAGTTCAATATTACACTAAAAAAGAATAATTTTTAAACAAAAAGGTTGATTTATGACCAAAAAAGATAAATTTTTAATCAAATTCAAGAGTTCTCAACCAGAAAGTAAAAGTTTCACCTAAAAAAGATACATTTTTAACCAACAAGTTTATGTTTTTACCAAAAAAGACAAATTTTTAACAAGATTGATGAATTCTAAACCCAAAAGCTAAATTTCTAACTAAAACAGAAAAATTTTTAACAAAAAGATTGGTTTACTACCATTAAAAACGAATTTTTAATGCAATTCAAGAATTCTGGATCAACCAGTTGAACTTTTAATAATAAACTAAATTCTTGTACAGAAGGATTGCTTTACTACCAAAAAGGATGCATTTTTAATAAAATTTAAAAGTGGGCAATGAATAAAAGTTCTCAATGAAAAAGTTAAAGTTTCCACGATAAAGATAAGCTTTTAATGAAAGCGATAATTTTCTACCAAACACATTCATCATCTGAAAATATACTGAAAGCGTTTTCTTTTTTTCTTTTTAGAAAAAAATGTCTAAATTAAATGTTGACGAAATGAATGATATATAGCTAATATTATAATATAAAAAAAGAATATAATAAATATAATAGAAAATATTATAATAGAGTGAAACTCTACTGCAGCGCCGCTTTGAGGCTGAGGATGGGTAGGAACTAACTCTTAATAGCCCGCCTCTCTTTTGTTTGTTTATGACTAAGTGCTCGCGTGAGTGATAACCGCAGACCCTGCGAACCCCACATAGCTTCTGTTACACCTACCTGCGGCGCGACGTCGATTCTCGGAAGGGCTATAGAAGGGAGGTTTCACTGCATACATTTACTTAAATGTGCTGCAAATTTAAAATATAGTTATTTTTATAATAAGCATCTATCATAATTCCCTTTTTTACAGACACAAAACCAAGTAATCCTCAAAAAGCTTATGAACTTCTGGATGTTCACAAAACTATGCGTGAATTGGCAGAAAAGGGCCAATCCTCTTCAGGGGGTAAACTTAAGGGAATCTCGAGGAATGATCAAAATTACCCTTGGTCAAGTGGCCGTGGGACTAAAAAATCGGAAGCCTTACCGACACTATCACAAAAGCCGAGCTTAATACGAAGCGCATCACTCAGATTTGATGGAGATTTTTCAACAACAAGCGCACCAAAGACTATAGACCAATTGGAAAAACCACTAACCGTAATACGATTGGGATCACCAAAATCTGTAGGACATCTGAATTCAGCAAATTCTGTAGAACAATTTCAATCACCACAAGCTGTAGTACACTTGCATTCAGCAAGTACGGAAGAACAACTTCAAGCACAAGGTTCACCAGATAGGCCTAAACAAAAAAAGTACGTTAAGCTGTATTTACTACACTTTTACATCTGGGGTTACATGAATGTGGGTCTCAATTTAAAGAAATCTGCATTATCATCTGAGGTAGTCTCTATTGATAAGTGTAGATGTCTTTCCACAAAACTTTCAAAATAGATTTCAAAACTATTGATCAAGTTAACTCTTTAAATAATAGAAAGTACTCAAAGATATTTTTGACTAGATGAAAAATTAATTCAACAAATTGTTGAATTATAATAATTTCAGAAATGATCTTCTCATTTCGCTCCACTAGGAAACAAATAACTGAACTTCCTTTTGCCGGTTGGGTGCTTTTTTAATTGAACTATTAAAGATAACGAAAGAAAAATTCTTATTTAAAAATGTACGCTACTTTAAGCCAGGTGTTCTATTTATGATAAGGGTAATCTACAGGAATCTGTATTATCATAAGATGTAGTTAGTATCAAGCAGTGTATATATCATTTCACAATATGGAGAAATATAAATCAAAACTATTGATCAAATTAATTCTTCAAATAACAGAAAATAATTAGACCGGCAATAATTTGCCGGTCGGGTGTTCTTACAAATAAGCTTTTAGCGAAAACAAAATAAAATTCTTTTAAGAAATATACGCTATTTTGAGCAAGGTGTTACGTTTATGATACGAGTAATTTACAGGCATCTGTATTATCATCAGAGGTAGTTACTATTAATCAATGTAGATGTCATTATTAAATCTGTTAAAATACAAATCAAAACTATCGATCAAGTAACCTCTTTAAATAACAGAAAATATTTTAAGACATTGTTGACCAGATGGAAAATTTAATTTAAATCTTTAAATTACAATTTTCTGAAAAACATTTCTCATATCGCTCCACTGGAAAGTGTATTCTTGGGTAACATGATTCGAAATTGTTGCTACAACGAAAAACATTTTAAAAGTAATGGACATTTATATTATTTGAAAATTCTCTTTTTTACGAAAAAAATATTTTCATATTTTTGACTCAAAATTACTTTTTTATGAGGAACATGCAACTATTTCATTTTTGGATGAAAATGTATCTGTTTTAGTTTAAAATTAATCTATTTATTGAAAATTCAATTTTCCAGTTAAAATTCATGTATTCTGTTGATAATCTTACTTTTTTAGAAAATTAACGTTTTTGTTGAAAATAAACATCAATTACTTAGTGGAAAATTCATGCCTTCTGTTAATTAGTCATGTTTTTTTGTTTAGAAATTTTTTAATTCTGAAAATTTTTTTCAAAAGTTCACGAAGTTTCAACAGATTCCAGAACGTAACTTTGTATTTTAGAAAGTTTAAATAATTTGTTACGCTTACAAAGTATTTTACAATATTTCAGGTGCTTTTTAATTATTTCAAATAAATTCAAGAACTATCAAGAGATTTTAAGGGATTTCTAACGAATTAAAAAAGAATGGGTCTTAACCAATTTAATAAGATTTCAAGATATTTTAATAGATTTGAAGAGATTTTAGGGAGAATTGAAAAGTATTGTATAGGATTTTAAGGGGTTTACAAAGATGTCAGGCAATTTAACAAACTTCTAAAGGTTGCACTCGTTTTAAAAGTTTTTAAGCAATTTAAAAAAATTTCTAGACACCAAACGAATTAAAAATATTAATTAGGTATTTCAAGTAATTTTCACAGGTTTACAAAACAACTAGGCATTTTAAATGCCTTTAAAAATCATGACCACATTAATATCAACTAAAAGGTTAACATTTTGTTTAATTCAATTAAATATTAAAAAATTGCAATATTTTTATTATTATTAAAAACGTGTGGTCATAATTGTTTACTTTTTTACAGATTAGGTTTATTCTCATGCTGCATAAAACAGTAATAATAACAGTCAACGTCCAAAACAGAACTTCTGCGTAACCAGGCCAAAGGAATAGAAAATCAGGCCAGGATGTCTCTCAGGCAACCCATAGATATAATAAACAAACAATATACATTATACATGTAATATTACTAAATAAAAACTCAAGACCAACTAAAATTACTCTTAATTTAGTCGATGAAAATTGTTCTTTTTCTCATTTTAGTTTGTCACAGTTGCTTCGCTCGCAAAGTTAAGCACGCCTAGGGCGCGCGACTGTTTGTTTTCGCGCTTCGAGCTGGATTAGGTATTTACTTCGCGCTACGCATTCCGAAATGTCAACTTTTTTCATTATACACAACACTTTTATAACAAATAGTGATATAGTTCACCTATTAAGGACCATCGGTTTAATCCTCAAGCTCGTTTTGGGATTTCCAATTCTTTGTTTTTCGAGTAAAAGTCCGCCGACTTATTCTCGGAAGTTGGAGCGTTGCAATCTCAAACCTATACTTGCAATTCGATTTCGCGTAAGCTTTAACCGTCTTAGGTGAGAGAATTCCCGCGAACCGGCGAACAGCAGGCTTTTGTCGTATTCCAGTGGTTCAAAGGAGCGGGCGATCAATGGCAGGGCTCGATCCGTCCTCCCCACCGCTGGAATGCGCGCAGGTTTTGCTCGTCGATCAGGAGCTGCGAAAATCGGCAGGACGAAAATTCAGTATCTTCTAGACCGAGAAGCGGATCAGGTCGTAGAGGATTCTGCGCTTCGACTAACGATTCCCTGTGTTTGTAGCATCAACTTCATACTAGATTAAATTATTTATCTCTGTTTAATTCCAGTGTTTTATTTACTTTTCGCCTTCGTGGAATTTAATATTATTTTCCCCCTGAAATACCCGATCGAAATATCGGAACCGGAGCTCATCCCTTACCGTCCACGCACATCGGACGTCATCTACAACAGCCACTCAGGATTCAGGATAAACATACCAGACGATCTTCGGTTGCCAGCCAGGACCCCAAGATTACCACCGCAACAAGAAACATCGGAGGTTTCTCAATCCGAGGAACCGACAGGTAAGTGGAGTGTCCGCCAGGTTTTCGCAATTGGTGCGGCACCGTCTGGAAATCTAACGGTCTATGCGATCACGGTCTTCGGTAGTGCGGGGCGCGATCGTGTATTTCATTCTCGATCGTGTCGCCTAGGATCGATGGTTGACAGCCACCGGGTTGAATATGCCACCCATTCAGAACAACCAAGTTCAGCAAAATGCTCGAATTCCACCAAATTACCAACTCCAATTGGACGTCCTGTTACGACAGAATACTTTGCTCAAGGAGCGATTACAACTCCTTCTGAATGCACAAACGCCTCAATACTCTTCCTTCTGCCCCAACGAAGCGGCAACTTTCGTAAACTTACCACCCCCAACGCTTAGTGACTAGCGCGAAGTGGTCCGGGCATTAAGAACCCAAGAATCACCACGACCTACCTTCGCCGGCTTAGATCACGAAGATCCTCACACCTTTTTATCCGAATGCGTCACTTATTGTACGAAATCGTTAAAAGTTTGACAACGATGGACTCGGTTAGTAACAAAATCTTTAACTGATTAGGCCGAAAAATGGTAGCAGATGTATAAAAATTTATCACTTCCCTAGGAAAAATGCTGTGATTTACTGTTGCAGCGATACGCCCGGAATACCGCAATAATCCGCCTACAAGCTAAACTTTACTCAAGTAGACAATAAGAGAAAGAACCGGTCGGAATTTTCCTACAGCAAAAATATTTTTTAGAGTTGAGATTACGCCCGGAATCTCCCGAATTCGACCTCGTAGCGTTATTTATCGAGTCCTTACGGCCTTCAATTAAAATGAATATTCGATCTGCTAATGTAAGGAATTTCTTATGAGTTGTTTACATAAGCCACCCAAGCTGAGGCTGATAACCTGGAGTCAAACCCGCGTAGGGAAGCAAAGGAGACATCGAGGAAATCAAATACACCCGCCGTCGAGTCGCCTTCCACTCCCACCGCCGGCATTCCCTTCAACCGACTTCGTTCGCATTGGCAACACTGCCTGGGTCGCACTGGCACCGCTTTTGTCCCATACTGCACCCCGAATCAATTGAAAACCGGGCAGAAGACTAGCGCGAGCGGGAGCCAAACGCTGCTCCCGCTTTAAACCCATTCCAGTGTTAAACGCGCTACACACGGGTTCCTCCTACTCACCTCGACTACGTTTCACATCAGATGGTCAGGAAATAGCAGCAGAGATCGATACAAAGGCCTCGGAAAATTTTATACAGCGCTCGATCCTATGTAATGCCCAGTTTTCCTCATTACTACCCAGTCCACCATACGCTAAGTTAGGCGCGGTTAATTCGATAATAAAGCTCGATGGTTGCGTTAACCTCACACCTGAAATCCATGACGAAAAATACCCCTCCGTTTCCTACGTGAGCCCCGAATTACACGCTGAAATGATTCTAGGTCGCCCTTGGCTTAAGAAGTATAATGTCATTCATGGCCATGCGGCCGATTCTATTTATTTGGGAATTAAAAATCGGCGGCGCTTGTATTTAGCTTTGTTGCCTGTCCGATCGACGTAACCCCTTTTCCAGTACCGGAAGTTAAGCACGAGTTTCCACCCAAGTATACACAGGCTTTTAAGGACATTATTGAAGAACACGCGGCCAGCTTTCACTTCGGCATAAAACGTCTACGATAAACAATGACCGTGCAACATGTCATCGAACTGAAGGACCCGAGACCTTTACGCGAACCAGCGCGTCTTTACTGTGACGAAAAGCGTCTCTATATTGATACTCAAGTTCGCGAAATGTTAAGCGAAGGTTTTATCGAACCCTCCACGTCCCCGTGTAGCTGGCAAATTGTCATTGCAACTAAAAAAATGGCGAATTCCGTTTTTGCGTGAACTATCGTCGTCTCAACGATATAACCATTGAAGTTCCCCAGTGCCTGCCTAGAATACATGAAACAATTGAAGACCTCGGTGGTGCCAAGGTATTTTCCCTTTTGGCCCTTAAAAACGGTTACTGGCAAATTCCTCTCCCTCGAATCTCGAAAGTTATCTGCTTTTTTAACCCCCGGTGGTGGGTTATTTCAGTTCCGAGTTATGCAATTCGGCTTAAAAGGAGCTACGGCAACTTTCTAAAATTTGATGCGACATGTTCTGACTAAACAATGGGGTGTTTTCGCATTGGCGTATTTGGACGAAATTATTATTTACTCCAGAAATTGGCAGGAACATCTAGCTTACATCGCCTTAGTTCTCGAACGCCTCGATATCTACGGGCTCAAGATTTCGCCCGAAAAGTGTCACTTCGGCCGCGACTCATTGCCCCACCTAGGTCACTGGATTAGCTCCGATGGTAACGCAGCTCAGCCAAAACATATCGACGAAATTTGCAACGCCCCGTTACCCCGAACACGCCGCGAACTACAATCTTTTATCGCCACGTGTAACTAGGTCAAGGAATACTTTCCTGATTCCTAACACATTCTCGCACCTTTAACGGACTTCTGTCGCCTAAACGACCATCTAAAATGACTCCCAAGAAAGTACTCGCCTTCGAAGCGGTAAAAACCGCGTTCACCAATCCGCGTTCGTTGAGTCGCCCAGACCCCTTTTTTCCATTTATATTACAAAACGACGCGAGCGCAAGGGGGGTGGGAGACATTTTGCTGCAAGAAAAGTCTGACCAAAAGCGGAACGTAATTTCATACGCAGGTGCGAAATTTTTACCTGCGGAGAACAAATGTCATTGTAACAAACAAGAATGTTTGGTTGTTGTTTGGGCGGTTCAACATTATCGACCCTATCTGGAAGACCGACCATTTACTCTCCTTACGGACAGTAAGGCCCTGACATGGTCAGAAGGTGAAAAGGATACGCGCGCGAAATTAAATCGTTTGTATTTATTGTTGAAGGGGCAATTAAATTTCAAGGTCAAACCCATTCCGGGCAAGAAAAATGAATTGCCGGACCCTCTTTCACGATTTTCCAACCCGGCCGTGTTAGTCTCGGGTAAACCGGATCTATAAAAAATTTCCCCCCTATTCGTCCGGCGATTACAACGAACATCAAAAAATCAGTCCCAGCTCTTAGAGCCCTACATACTTCCTCCATATTTGAAGAAATTATGGAGGCCCAACAAATGGATCCTATGATAACCCGCGACGTAATTAGATGGCGAGAAATCAGAGCGCATGGTCCTGTCAATCGCGAGGAAGAAAATTTTCTTATTTTTAACAAGCTCAATAGAAACGGTTTTTGGCGTCGTGACGTGGTCGGCGATGAATGGCGAATTCGGGTACCAGTGACTCTCCGCGAACGAATTATACACGGTACGTCGCAGAATGCCATGTGTGTATCTGCCTCAAACCGGTACATGGATAGCGACCAGCTCTTCAACGAGCACGACCAGCCAGGATTTCATGGGAATCAGTCGCTGTTGACTTTATGGGATCCTACCCAAGAACAAGCCGAGGGAACACACACATTATGGTGGTTACGGACATGTTTACAAGATGAGTTGAGGCTTTCCCCATGCGTGTCTGTAACGCTTCAAGCGCGGCCAAGTTGCTTCCGGAAAAAGTTCTCTCTTGTTTCTGATACCCAAAGCGAATCTTGAGCGACAATGGACCGCAATTTACAGGCCACGCTTGGGCAGAAGTTGTGAAAAACTTGGACTGCGAGTTATGGACAACGCTCGTCGATCACCCCCGCGCAAATCCCACGGAACGTCGGAACCAGGAGGCCAAGATGGGCCTCAGGCTCCGCCTTTACGAGAGTAACCAGCGTACGTTGGACACTCCCCTTCCAGTACTCCTTTTTGGTTTACGACGACGATGGAATGCGGCAACTGGGGTTACTCCAAGCTATCTGCTATTCGGGAGAACAATTCTCAGACCTGGGGAATGGCGTTTCCGGGAGATACGTAGACTGGAAGAATTCGATAAACATCAACAGAGAGAAGAAAAGGCCAGACAACACCAGGCTAATTACTAATCCAGTTACGCGCCCACACCCAGATCGACCCCTCCGAAGGACGCAATGTCAAACTCGCCCCGTCCTGGATTGGGCCATATCAGTTCCTAGATAACACTTGGGCGGAAGTTTACTGGATTTTGAAAGATGGTACTTCACAAAAGATCCATGGGGACACCTTGGTGCCTACACCGCCCAGGTGACAGCGAGCAGTTGCACCTCTCTTCACGCTCGAAATCGAGTGACGACGAAAAGTCGCACTCAATTGTGGACACCACAGTCCAGGCTCGTTCACTTAACGTCATACATTTTCAATTGGATTGGCATCTGAAGACTGTGAAGGCCAATCCCATGTCTTGATATCATTTTCCTATTTACATCATGTACAGGGGCGGCTGCGAAGTTTGGGTTGTTATGCTCCTGTATGAACGCTACTGAAAGGTCTGATAAATCAGGAAACAAGGGATTATCCCCACTGCTGAAACCCCCCAGACCAAGCCGCCTTTTGCCTACATGATCATCTATTATGGTGTATACGCTCTTGTGATACAGACTGTATGTGTTTGTAAAGCCGAAGGAACTTTAACAAAAGAGAATTCACAATCACCAAATTACCGTTGCTTATGTTTTGAACTTTAATTTTAAATGTCTAATTTTAAAACGATTTCGTTAAAAGATTGGTTTTATTAATTATAATTTTTTTATTGATAATTTAATATCTTCTGGTGAGGATTTATTATCAACCTTCTCGGTTAAAAATGTAACTTTGTGGTCAAAAACCTTCTTTTTTTCTTAAAAAATGCAATATTTCGCTTACAATTGAACTATTTTTTAATAACATTTCTTCATGTAAGTTAAAAATCTACCACTTTATGTATTTTTTTGGTGAAAAATGCATACTTCTGGGTTGAACATTAATCTGCAATTCAGCATTTCATAATCTCAAAATGTTTTTAGCCATAAGTGGGATTTTCATTTAAGAAAGTCATCATTTTTTATATTCGTCTATTGTGAAACCAAATTTTATAGGTGTCATGTGCAAAGTCACGTTTACACAATTGCACATCATAATGCAAGATGATTATTTTTTCATGAAATTATTTTTTTTTTACAACCACGAAGGGTACTTCAAATTAGTATTCACACTGATAATCAAGTCTGATACCCGCCCTTATTTTGCCGAAATAGAGCACATTAAATATGTTTGTTGTGAATTTTTGTACAGTTTTCTAGCTTCACAGATTTTCTAAAATTTTGAAACTGTTTAACGGGTTCGGAACTTACTTTTATAGTCGTTACAAGCTTACGAAAAAACTTCTCATAGAAATTTAATAAAGGCCTGAAATGAATTTTTTATAATTTTCTTGGTGTTTTAGAAAAATTATTTTAAAAAAACATTATAAGAAACTCAGGCGAGAAATAAGAGATAAATAAATATAGAACAAAGTTATCCCAAATATAAATAAGTCAACCTATAATGGATCTTTCAAAATTTTAAAGGATTTGACAGACAAAGCTTTTTCAAAATACTTAACAAATTTCAAAAGATTTTTGAATTTTCTAAAAATGTCGAAGAACGTAATCGCACCTACGAAGTGTGGCAATTAAGTAATGAGACTGATTTTACTGCCGCGCTTATGGTGAACCTGCGACCTTAAAACTCCCTTCCCCTTAACCGGCATTCTTCCCCTCTCCATTGATATATTTAACATCGCTCTAGCTTGTTTAGTTAGCCTGCTGTTTCGTGTTTAGTAGACGTGTGTTGGTGGTGTTCGTGACGAAAATGGAGAAACGAAATCTAGAGCAACGCGTCGCAATAAAATTTTGCGCCAGATTGTGCGAAACAGCTTCGGAAACGTACGCTAAAATTGTCAAAGTGCATGGTTATAGTGATCTTAGTCGTTAAGGAGGGGCATGAAAGCGCGGAAGCTCGCATGAGCAAGACGAAGTTGAAAACGATGATCATTACCTTTTTTGATAGCCGTGGAGTCGTCCACAAAGAATTTGTTCCATCGGGGCTAACCGTAAATCAAGTCTATTATCGCCAAGTACTTGTTATGGCCCCATAGTTGAGAACCACTCTGAAGCAATTTGCCTGGGATAATTCCCCGTCTGTGTTTACAAAACATAAACCCAGGCTGGGAAAACCTTCTGGGTTAAATTGCTTTAGAGTGACAATAAGACGATCTTGCTTTCTCTCCATTAGTCAATGAAAGGAAGAGAGTCGTAAAATCACACCAGGCGCATCTGCGATGGAAGGTTTCCCCGTCACGCGCCAGGCCTGTTAGCATGACTCACGCCGCGTCATCTCTCTCTTCCTTCTCGTTGGGAAAGCGACCAGCGATCGCCAACCCAACGTGACCAGTACGTAAAGTAAAAAAAAATTCCCCATTAAATTAAAATACTAATTATAATTCTTGCATGTTTTAAAATTTTCCTTCATTTTAAAATACCGGGGTTAGAAAGCACAGACTATATTTTTGTTTCTCATTACGATATTTCGTTTTAAAATTTTATAGTTTAATTTAATTACGGTTAATTGTGTAAGAGTCGTTTTATAAGTTGTTTTACTTTACGTTTTTCTTACCAATGTATTTTTCCTTTTCGATATCGTGTTTCTTTTAATTTTAAGTTATATGTATTTTATCCTGCGATATCTCAGGTTTCCTTTAATTTCAAGTATGCAGCATTTTATTCTGCGAGTAGTTTTAGATCTTAGGTTCTTGTAAGTTAGCTTTTATTTTAACCTTTTCGTAATTTACTTTTAGATGCTATCTTAGTTTTATGCTATCTCTGTATTTTATTTTGTACTTTTGCATTCTCACATTTTGTATTTTGCCGCACACGAAGCTCGCGCGACTTCGCTCGACGCGCCATATTGTTGGTGGACAGTTCGGGTGCGCGCTCACCATGGCGAGTGGAAGGGATGGACCAGGCAGCCGACGCGCCCCTCCATCAGCGAAGCGAGTGGCCGAGAGGACCGCGCCAATCGCCGGCCGGCCCGCCTCTCGGCCATCGGACATAAAAGCGGGTGCGTGCAAGCAGAGGCACGCACTTCTATTCGGGCTTCCAGTTGGGTAACCTCAGTCCCCTGGTCGCCTTCGGCTAACTTTTGTAAGCCAATTTTTGAGAATAAAGTGCTTTCGAACTCAAAACAATTCCTGGTAGCTTTTCTTTCTCTCTTGAGACACAATCCTTACTCCTACACTCCTCTCTGCTTCTCTCTCTTTCTCTAGGGTCGGTAAGCCTTCTCGCAGCCCCGTCCGCAATCTTTACTCCTCTCTTTCTCTCTAGGGTCGGTACGCTCCTTGCAGCCCCGCCCGCACTCTCTCTCTTTCTCTAGGGTCGGTAAGCTTTCTCGCAGCCCCGCCCGCAATCTTTACTCCTTTCTCTCTCTCTAGGGTCGCTACGCTCCTTGCAGCCCCGCCCGCACTCTTTCACTTTCTCTAGGGTCGGTAAGCTTTCTCGCAGCCCCGCTCGCAATCTTTACTCCTCTCTCTCTCTAGGGTCGGTACGCTCCTTGCAGCCCCGCCCGTAATCTTTCCTTCCTTCTAGAGGTCGGTATGCTCGTCGCAGCCCGCCTCGCCTACTTTCCTACAATTCTACTGTTTCTGGGTCGTTACGCTCACTGCAGCCCCGCCCTCTCTTCACCTACTTTAGATTTCCATTGCCTTGCTCCTCCTTACCCTGGCAATACCTGCTGAAGATACGAGGAGCCCCTCGTCTCTCGCTGCCGCCTCCAACCAGCCGCAGGAACTAGACTCGGTCAATGGCCCAGGTGGTCACCTTCTTGCAGGCTAACAACAAGAGCCTTCGCGTACGAGGAGAGATCCAGCCCCGGGAAACCTAAGCCGCGGTAAAGTAGCCTCTGCCCCGGAAGGCACGACGGCTCACCACGCCCAGGAAGACCTGCACATCATCGCCGTCGAGGTGAGAAGCCCTGCCTTAGGAGAGGTCCAGACAGCTCCACACGACCACCGGCCGAGCTCTCACCCGCTCATGGACAGGCGTCCACTCGCCTGGCCATCCACAATCTCCTCTCCAATATTCGCCACAACTTTAGATCAAGTCGGGACAACCACACACCCCCCCGCTTGTATCATACTTGATAGATTGCGAAAACGAATCAACAAGTTGCGCCCAGATATCGCTGGTAACTGGATCCTTCATCACGACATGACAGCGCGCCGTGCTATACCGCCCTCACCGTGTCCCAGTATTTGGCCTCTAAAGGAATCGCCGCGTTGCAACAGCCACCTTATTCGCCCGATATGTCACCCTGTGAGTTCTTTCTGTTCCCTAGAACAAAATCGGTGGTCAAAGGAACCCCTTTTGAGTCGATTACAGGCATCCAAGCGGCCGTGACGAGGGTACTCGCGGACATCCCAGTCGAAGCGTTCCAGAAATGTTACGAAGCGTGGAAAACGCGCTAGAATCGTTGAATAGCTGTCCACGGAGACTACTTTAAAGGGGATGGCAGATGTGCAGAACAATTCTTAAATATACGGTTTTTATGGAATCAGTCTCGTTACTTAATTGTCACACCTTGTATCTTATTGATATGATGGTCTTTTAAAATGTTCCAATTTTTACATTCTCTTCAGAGAAGGTATTAGGCTTGTGTAAAATTTCACCCCAACAGTTTTTGACAAATGCCCTCGTTTTGAGACCCCCTGAATCCGAAAAACAGTTTTTCACGAATGTGTCTGTATGTCTGCCTGTGAACACGAGAGATTTTGAAAAAACTAATCTATTAGATTGCCCTCTAGTACACTCGTCTAGTTTCCTAACCTAAAGTTCAAGTTCGTTAGCCAGCCATTTTTGATGATAATTCAAAAAGTGGGCACATTTTGAATATTTTTAAGACCTCTTGTTTAAAAATTCAAAAATTCGATATACGGTTATCCATAGAATTCAACAAATTTAACCATTTACGCTGATGACTTTTTTTGAAAAATCAAAAATTACTAGAGTTATAGCATTTCCAAAATCCTGAAAAACAAACTAAAATAAACGATTCAAGCCAAACAAAGGATTATACGAAAAAGGTCTAAGAAAAAAACGTTGCTTTTTGAAAGCCCTACAAGATTATGATAATAACTTTTTCAATTTGGTCATTGATCTTACTACTTGACAAGCATACATCAGGATTTAAAATTGCTTCCATATTAATATTGCCAATATCATGTTTTCTACTAATGTTTAAATTATCAAATTACTGTAAAATTTTATTACTATGAATAAATTTCAAATTTTTCTTATTAAAATGAATAAATATCGGTTTGTGGTCTGAAAAATAGGTTTCATATGTTCCGCAAGAGCAATTATCTACGTTTGAAAAGATTACATCAATCTGGGTCTTAAAGTCTGTAGTAGCAGTGCCGTTTGGCAACATTGATCTCAACTTATAATCGGTCATGAATATTTTGAACAGCAGCGAACGTGTGCTATCATTATTGTCAATATTGAAATCACCAAGTATTGGAAGTAGAGAATCATTTTTCGAAAAAAGGTCCGGAGCAGATGTCAAATTTTCTATACAAATTTTGTAAGAGATTGATAGGGATTGGTAGCCGGCAATTAGAACAATATCTTCAAATTTTAAACGTACTAATTTAATTTGACCTTTACTTTGTTCAACTTGTTTCAATATTTCAACTGCGTCCTTTGCAAATAGTGTCCTCGCTGAATAGTGCTTGAACTTTCGGATCAAAAGATTTCGTTAAAATTAGGTATTTCTACTACATCAGCTGATTTAAGTCGCGTTTCGGCAAATATTAATATCTCTCCTCTTTGATACCATTGATTGCGAATAATTTTGAGTATGCTTTAAAATATCTAGCACTTAAGAAAACTATAGTTCTATCTTTAACGTCCATCAAATCATCAGATGACAAATGCAGTCGTTTTTCAGTTCTTAAACGTTTCATTTTAATAGTAACATCGTCCTGAACTTTTTTTTCTCTAGGGGTTTTAAATCGCTAATTAAAAAAGAAGTTGCAATTCACTTGTCCGACAGATTGCTACATACAACATCGACATTCTTATTCCTTTGAAATTTCTTAAATCCACACATACACGGTCATAAGTTTGACCTTAGCCCTTATGAATAGTCATAGCTTAAGCTGCAACTATTGGGAATTGTTCTCTGATGACTTGGTTCACTAATATTCCCGATAGATTTAACGATACTCGCCTCTTTCATATAGGAGTTAAATTTACTTCAATATTATGTTCCAATACACATCCCTTGAAATTACTTCGCACTTTCCTACCAGATTCATATTGATTAAACTCTATCCCTAATTTTTATACTTCTCAGGATTATTTTATAAAAGTAATGTGTTTTAAAATACCGCAAGCACCATTTACTAAGCCATCTTGAACATTGATGTTATTCGTAAGAATGTATTTAATATCGACATTGAAAAATACTTTATACGGGAAACCGGCACATTTCGTTGTTTTCTTCATTCTGAGTGATTGTAATAGATTATTTTTCTCTTTTTCTAAAGTATCTGTTAATGTGTTATCCTGAGCTCGTGGCAAATATTCTTCTCCGTTTGAATTTGATTTTTTTTTCTATTATATCTATCTAGAATCGCGATTGCAGCATATAGCCTAATGGCATTATCTGGCACTTTTATTTCTTCTACACACCTTTCTTTGAACAGATTAATATCCTCCTGTCTCAAGCCGTCATTGAATAAATTATTTAAAGCTTCTATTAGTTTAACTTTATTTTTCTGTCTCATGACTTCAGTTAATTTATAAAACTTAATCATATCCCACAAACATAGACCTGCTAATATACTCGTAGTTGACATTTTTCTGGGATTTTTAAATACTGCTTCATCCATGACAGGTGCCAGCTGATGCAGATCTCCTACAACTAATACGGACACTCCATCAAAGGATTTGTTTATACCCGTAATGTAATGAAGCCTGGAATTTACGCGACTTAGCATCGTTGAACCGACCATAGATATTTCGTCTATTATAAGTAACTTCAAGTTAAACATTTTTGTCCTCATTGATCCAGAAATATCTGAATTTAAATTTGGCATCGGACGTAAATTTTGAGAAAGTTGAAAATTAAAAACCGAGTGTAAAGTCACTCCACCTATGGAATATGCTTCTTGACCACAAGATGCACTCAATAAAACTTGAATTGCATCTTCCTGATTACCAGGTACCTTAGAGAAATGAAGACTTACTATTTGATAAATGGCGTTTATCACGGTACTTTTTCCAACGCCTGCAGAGATACTTAAAAATATGGAAATGGCGATACATTTGTCTTTATACAATGTAGAACGTGTATAACAAATTCATGCTGCTTGGTATTTAATTTTATCATAATTGTACTAATAGCTTGTTCTGACAATTTTGGAGGAGTGGTATACCAGTTACAAGGTTTATTGCTTGCATCTTCTCTCCCCGCTTGTTTAGAAGGACTTTTATCTTTTACTACCTCTTTTCCAGCTTGATCATAGATATCAACTTCTTAATCTTTATCTAATTTCTTTTGATGAAAGTAAAAATTTCTTCATCTTCTATGTATTCATCCTCATTGTGCACATTTTCTACAGCTTCATAAAAACATCACCGTCTACAACCCAATATTTCATTCTATACTCTTGTATTAAATTTATGTTTTCATTGTAGATAAGTTTACAATACTTTTCTTTAATATCCGTTTCCTCGCACTTAAAAGGCAAAAACAACATAACTTGTCTCCTAAAATAATTGTCAAGATCTTGCCCCCGATTGTATCTTCGAAAACGAATTATCATCGGCCGGTCTTGCACATTAGTACCAGGTTTGTCTTTACTTTTTGGATTAGGTTTCTTAGAAAAAGCTATAAAATCTGCTACGCACATGTTCCTTTTGGAAATTAGACGCTTTTCAAACTTTGTTACATAATCTTCTTTCAATTTATAATTAGATTCAGCCTTAAATAATTTCACTTCTCTTTTCGTTTTCAACATGCAAACTCTTTTATTTTTCCGACTAGTATTTATAAAGACTACATTTTTACTACACTTATCCACGGTCAAAGAAAGAACATGGTATGCGACCTCTTGTGCGCACATACGGTTGCCATTTACAAAAACATTGCAATATTTTCTAAGCTTTTCCTTAATACTCAAACTACCATTATTTAAATAGTCTAACGTTTGACGTAACAATTTTGACAAATCGCTATCGACTTTGCTGATATAATTAACTATGTAAAACGCACACGCACGCGGATTTAAAACATGCTGAATATCCATATTTGACTCGAACAAATTTAAAATATCTGAATTATAAAAATTAATTCCTACTTCATTACACCTTCTTTTCAGAAAAATTCTACTTCTTCTAATAGAACTACGAATCGCTTGCATGTGTTCCTCTGCCGTTAAATCTAATTCATTTCAAATATCATAAAACTCTATTAATTCTGTTTGCTTTTCGTAGTAGTAGTGCTTTTTTTCTAATTTTCTGTAAATTCTTCCGTGCGATTACAACTAATTTAGCATCTTCATCTTCTAGAGGATTAAGTATTATTGTGCGTGGCATAACAGGAATCGGAATGTCAAATCTACATTTCATTTTATTTTTCCTCTTTTTATTACAAGTATACGTAAGCTTGTGCCGTTGCACAGCCCTAAATGGATTATCTGGACTATATTCACAAGTAATGAATCTATGAATGAATTCAGTTCCATTTTTCATGACATTCAGTATTATAGTCTAGGCATTTTTAAGCCAAAGGAAGCAGAGAGCATGAGGAGAACCATTCAATTTAAATTATATTCTATAAATATTATCCGAAAGACGTTATTCTTGAAACGGTCCTCCTTCTGATTCTATGTGACTCAAAATAGCTTTGAATTTATGGGCGAAATACATAGCACATGCAACAGGATCCGATCGTATATAATGGGTTTTCGTATGATCATATAAAATTAAAGCTTCTTTTAAAGTAGGTATTTTACCTCAATATTTTTCGTTAAAATTTGCATCAATTCTGGCCACCATCTTTTAGCAGCTGACAAAGTGAAAAAAATGTTGACTTTTCTTCTTGTCGTACATACATATTTACTTAACCATAGAAATCTCTTTCTAATTTTTGTTTTCCCATCTATAAAAGTCTTACTGTTTTTCATTACCTTCTGGCACTTCGTTAAGCTTCAGATTTAATACGCTTGGTGTATGATAAATTTTTTGCTACAAAATCTTCTCCTGCAAAAATTTTCGGGTAACCTGATGCATCGGAGTGAGGGGTATTGTAAGAAACGGGTCATCTGTTTTGCGCAGGTGCCATAATGCGGGCAATTTTAGCATTTTCCTAATTTCTATCTATAAGCATAAGTTCTTTAACAATATCATTCTCAGCATCATTGGAATCGCAGTCAGAATCTATTGCATAACTAATTTTTCCATCTATATCATCTAAAACTTTAAAGTTGTCTATATTGTTTTCTTCCACTTCTTCTACGTCTTCTTAGTCTACTAGAAAATTAAGTTTTACATCGTAATTTTTTTCGAATTGCTCAAAGAATGATTTATCTACACTTATATTACATTTTGTATACAAAGGTGTCTGTTGTAAATGATTCAAAGCTTCGCAAATGAAGGCTGGTCTTACGACTTTATTCCTGTACTCGGATTTGTGCAAAATCTGCCTTTTTATATTATCTGAGCTATGACCATTTAGTGATATCCGAACGATAGGATGCCAACGCACGCGATCGACTAGATGATACTTAACCAAAAATATAAACAATAAAAAGCTAACCAATAAGTAAGCACTAGAAAGTTTTAGATCGCGGAATTAAACAAGGTGAAGCTATAAGTTGGCCAAAACTAGAAGATGCTCGCTCGCTCCATCAAAACATTAAAGTGCTATCACGGGTGAGCAAAGCATAAAGGTGCCACTTCTCGCTTATAATCTAAATACGAGAAGTGGCAACCTTCATGCTTTGCTCGCCCGAGATAGAACTTTCATGATTTGATGAAGCGAATGAGCACCTTTTAGTTTTGGCCAACTTCTAGCCTCATCTTGCTCAATTACGCGAGCAAGAGTTTCTAGCGCTAACTTCTAGGTTAGCTTTTTATTGTTTTAATTTTTGGTTAAGTACCGTCAAGTCGTGCAGCGTCTTTTGGCATCCTACGCATCCCTTGAATCACAATTGTGGGTTTAAGAATGTGGTTTCAAAGCTCTAATTTGAGCAAATTTTCCTAAAGGAGATATAATAAAAAGCTCTACATCTGATAACTTTTGTATGCAGTCCAGATCATTAAAAAATTTTAGGCTATAAAAAGTTGCTAATTCCGGTATTTTGACATTTTTAATGTTTCTAGCACAGGTAGTACAAATCGTTAAAGAAGTTTTGTCCCTAATTATCTTTTCGTAGAAATCTTCCTCAGATAACTATGAATTACGTTTCGTAATTATCAAACTTACTACTGAATTTTTAAACCATAGTCTTTTTGCAAGAAGCACATACATTGCTCGGTGCACCCTTGCGCTTCCTGATAAAATTTATTTTCATTATATTTTTATTAATAAAAGCCAATCTCACCTTCCAACAATTAATACGGTAGAAAATATTTAAAATTGAAATTAATCACTCCACACAGGTTTGCAGATCTTTAATCAATACATTCAACTTCAAATTTATATTCCACATCCCCTAGGAACTACACGTATCACATTTAACAAAGCAGGTCCCACCTTTTATTAATTAAAACCGTAAAAAATGTTTTAAATTGAAAATAAGCAGAACACATGGCTTTCCACGTTTTCAGTAGATATATCGATCCTCACAGTCATATTCCACATTCCGTAGGAATTACTACTATCACATTTAACAAATCAAGTCTCACATTTCATCAAATAAAACCGTACACAATATTTTGACATATAAAGAATGAACACGCACTGCATAATTCCCACATTATTGTTTAGGAAACCAAAAAAACTAGCTCGTTCACATGGAAAGAGCGCCATCGTCAAAATTTTCAGAAAATTAGAAAAAAAAAACATTCTGTAATTCAAAATAATCACTCTAGATACATTTTTCATGGGCTAGGAAATGTCCCTATTAGAACAGTAATAATATTTTAAGCCATCACTATTTTTGAAGAAACGAATATTAGCTGCCTTGAACTTCATTGATTTGCTATTGAACTATTTTATAAAAATTAGTTTTCTTTAAATGAAAAATTAACTTATGGAAAAATGATATAAATAATACATTATTAACCAAACAATACTGTGGGCATCAATAGGCCGAGAAAGATTGAAATTTTCTTGATCTTTCTCAAATTGTATTATCACAATATGCCAGCTGTTTGTTTATAAAATTACCCAGTAAAATCTATTGACACCCTTTTTGGAAATACGACACATTTTTGGTAAAAGGGAGGAAGCTAATCGTCAAAATTTTTCTTTAAAAACGAGTAGTCGAGAATGATATTACAATTCGGTCTGACAAAAAATACATTATCAATAACAGGCAATAATATTATTTATCAATCATTTTCCTTTTGCACAAATCGCTGTACATTGAATGCAACAATGGAAATAGTTGCCTAAATCATAGACAAAAAAGGAAAGAATAAATTTGTTCATGATTTGCATGAATATAAAATTTTCAAGAATAAAAATTCATAAATCTCTTGCTAATATCAATTGTAAATTCAATAAGAAATTTTTTTACGATAAGAAAATATGTTACAAATCAAGAATTTCGCTGTACAAGGGATTTAAAAAATTTTTTATTATATTCAGAAGCAAAAATAAAATCAGAATTTTTTTCCTTTCTTCCTTTAAAAGTCTTCGTTTGTTTTTGAACAAGAAGAAACCTTATAGGGATTAACAAAACGTACAAGGAAATAAGCCTTAATAAACATAATACGTTTGCATTTATATTTTCGAATTGAATTTCGTTCCGACTACAAATTACAAAATGAATATGAGATTTTAGTTTATCTTTTTTGTATTGAATTAATGATATACATGCTGCAGAGAATCTTCATTTGAAACAACTTTGTGAAACAATCGTGGAGAGATTGGATACCTTTCGCCTAAAGGACATTCCTTTATTTCAGTTGCGGTCATCAATTCAATTTTACCGCTTTTCATGTTCATTTTTATTCTCGAATGTTTGCTGTTGGTCGTATATATTCCACGAAGAAATCCTGTATATTCTAGTAATGCAAAAACTTCACCATGGGATGTTGATAATACAATATATTCTCGAGATGGCACGGGCATATGTCTAAAGTTTCTTAATAGCAATCGAATTGGTTTATTCACTGGAATAACATATCTTCGAAATTCGAATCTGCGGTTCTCATTTATCTTAGGGATGAGCCGAATATACCCAAGTTTTGCAAGTGAATATCCAAGGACTTCATGAGAAGGAGGCCTGCCTGGAGGAGACTGGTCACCTGAATGTTGTCTGTCAGAGGAAGAAGAACCAGGATTACGTTTGCTATTATAACTCCATACATACTGGAGTGAATCGTTATTTTCAAAAGCTTTAACAAAATTTTTTGGTAAGATTGGATGAGTTTTGCCTACTGGGCAATCTCTTACTTCATCTGGTGTCATATTGTTAACTTCGCCGCTTAGCATATTCATTTTTATTCGCGATTTCTTCTTATCTGTCCTATACATTCCACGAAGAGTGACACTATCATCCACTATTGCAAAAATGTCACCATTGTATGTTGATAATACTATATATTCATGGTTTGGTTCAAACAAATAGCTTAAGTTATCTATTCGCGTCCGAATGTGTTCATAGGTAGGAAAAATGTATCTTCGAAATTCAAATCGTTTGTTCTGATTTGTGCAAGGAATAAGCCGAACAAAGCCAAGTTGCTCTGTTGCAGTGCCAAGTATTCTATCAGACGGAGACATGTCCGAAAGAGACCTGGTCCTGAAACGACGATGAGACTCCTGAGATTCGATATATGGATTCCATTCGGAGTGTAGGGAGTCGTGATTTGCCAAAAATTTGATAAAGTTTCGTGGGAAGATTGGATTATTGCTGCCCACTGGGCAAGCGCTAATTTCATCTGCGGTCAAAATATGAACTGCGCTGCTTATCATATTTATTTTTACTCTTGATTTTTGACTACTCTTCGCATGTATTCCCCGAAGAAAACCACTGTAATCCAATATTGCAAAAACATCACCATTTGATAACGATAATACAATATGTTCTTGGGATGGCAACGGCACATATCTATTCTCTGCTGCTCGCAGTCTAATGGAATCACCGACAGAAAAATATAATCTTCGAAATTCGAATTTAAGGCTCTCATTTTTGCGGGAAATGAGTCGAATATATCCAAGTTCTTCAAGTGAATATCCAAGTACTGTGACAGAAGGATTCCTACTGGCAGGAGACCTGGACCTGGTACGAACAGGATTATGTTCGCAATTAGGATTCCCTTCGATCTGTAAACTACATTCTCTAAGGAGAGGTAGATTTTCAGAAGAAGAGGAAGAAGGACCAGGATCACGTTCACTGTGAGGACTGCGGGCGGAATGTGAACTACATTCTGGAAGCATAAATAAAAGATTCATTGTTTTATTTGCACATTATGGTCCAATATCCGTGGCTGAATCCAAGGTTGATTTGCTGAAAACATGATTCTAAAATTACAATCAAAGGACCGCGAAATAATTGTTGAATATAATAACTCCTCACCTTTAATTTTCTTGCTTGAAGAAGCATGTATTTTTTAGAAAGGCGCGAGCATTAACAATTTGATGATCTTACTATCAGTTAAGGATTTTCTGCTATATGAAATATCCATAAAACCAAATATTTTGAATATATTTAATTTATTTTTATTTCATTGGCTGAGAATTTAACTCTTTGATTAGAAATTCAGAAATTATTATTAAAATTAGTGAAAATGTATTTTTCGTTGCTGTGAATAAGGCACTGGACTCCATTGAAAAAGTTTTCATATTCACCATGATCTTACCCATGGTTCTCAAGTTGCGAAGATGTAATTCCCATACTGATATTTAATTTATAAAACCAGTTTTCGATTAGAAGTTTAAAATATACTTGTACATTAAGATTAAATTTTAATTAATAATATTTAAATTCACGAAAAGGACGTTTTAATTCTTCCGAAATGTCTTATCATGTTTTTAATAATACTTGACTAAATTGAAAGTTCGGTTTTAATATGATCCTCTGATTCACAGTTCGATTTCACTCATGCTTTATCATTTTGTCATGGCTGATTATCCGAGAATCGTTTATTTTGTATTAAATATAACGTAGAGTTATCTTATTCAAAAAAGTGCACAAAAAAGTGATAATCTGAAGAAATAAATCTCGAGTTTTTACATTGTGAATATGCTACTGGCTATTAAATAACAATAAGCTGGAAAGGGGGACATTAGGTTCGATCCACAGGCCTTAAAGGAGCCGTATTTATGCATGTTGTATATCAAATATAATAAAAACTATAGATATGTATATTAAATTATCATAACTACCAAAAGAATTTACGATGAGCGCAAAAGTGAAAACAAAAGCACAGACTATCCTCATTTTCGCAGAATTGGAGAAAGAACTAAGTTTTGTGTCTTATTCGGTTAACAAGTGTATCTGAGAAATATTCCATTTAATCATCATAGTACAAATATATAATTAGGTAGCTCTTATCTCACACATATATTAAAATAACGTTGTTATCAGTGACAAAATCTCATTCTTCGCAGGTAAGGAAATGGTTTTAAATTTCTTATCGCGCGTCACCCATTTCAATGGAAGGTTTAAGTTTTTGGACTCATTGATTGAGAAGTAATGGTTTTTATTTCGATTTCTGCCTATCATCGCTGTCTGTTAATAGGACAACTTCCGAAGAAATTAGCTGATTGAATTTTTTTTGGTACAGTCTTTTAGGCTTATAGAGCAAGGGTGATTTCGTAAGCCAGCCATTTTTTACCACCGGTTTTAATTTATTATTCAAAATCCTTTTTAGAAATCTGACATTTAATTTTGTGGCTAACCTAAGTTATTTCAGATTAAATATAACGCATACAAAAAATGACACAGTCAGACTATCAAAAGGGTCTCTTTTAAATTGCAGTATTTATATGCGTCTTGATATTCTGAATTTCCTACTTAATCAAGTCAATTACAGTCATTATAGTCAAGTGTTGACTTAGACCCAGGAGGGTGTCGACTTTGTCCCACGATGTTTCGTGGGCCTTGACAGATTGTCCATCATTTTAATTTTTTATAATAATTGATAAACAAAGCATTCTTGTTTAAAATCACCATTGAACTTTCGCAAGTTTCGTAAGTTTAGATTTTTTTTCATAATTCATTTGTAAATAATCTCATTAAACACTCTACAATATTAAAAATGTATAAATAAAAATGCTGCATAATTTTGAAGATCTAAACTTCTACTCTGCATCTTCCAAATTCAAGATATTTTCATTGTGTACCATCAGAATTAAAACTATTTTAATGGTGAAACTTGTATAATTTTCAACGTTTAATTTGAAAACTTAAAAACTTTTCAATTTTAAAGATATATAAACAGAAATTCTTAAATGCGAATAATTTTCAAGATAAGTCAAGTTTTAAATTCTAATTCTTCCAAATTGAATAAGTACCAATTTGCAAAATATAAAAAATTCAATTAATTTGTATGAGTAATTTTTGCTAATAATTAATTAAATTGATTTATTTTTTAATTCAATTAAATGGTACCGTATTATTCAATTAAAAGTTTGATTTTACCATTTGAATTCTAAATCGCAGGAGTGGCTAGATTCATCGGACTTCGCCGATACTACATTTTCTGTAAAATTTTATAGAAATATATTTTTTGCTCTTGCATACAAAATTTATAATTGTCGAATACTTGGCAAAAATCTAATTTGTAATCTATACAGCTTTATCCATTTAAATGATGATTACGTATTTTACTGAGAAGTTTGCACACATATTGCCAATACATGCTGAAAATTTTTTCGATATCTAGAATAGTTTTTTAATATTTGACCATTTATGACATTTATGAATTTTCATTCATCACACTCAATACCTAAAGTTTTTAAACTATTCAAGATATCAACAATTTAATTTTTTAAGTGCAAATTTGAATTTCAAAAAGATATAAGGTACGAGAAGTGATGATCACGAGGATATAAGGTTTTAGGAATATAAAGAATTTATTTTACTGAACAATTTTTTTCATTTCTTACAAACAATAAATTTCTTCATAAATCAATTGAACCCAGTTTTTCTACCAAGTACGTGGAAAACAATTTTTTCATCCCACTGAACGGAAGAAAAAGCTAAGAATTTAGTAGGAAAACCTCTAATATGACAAAAACCACTAAAATGGCAGCACCGACATTTATATCAGGGGCGTCAACGTCGAAAAATGGTAATTACATCTTTAATTTTCTACTTTAATGAAATCTCGTTTTATTTTTCAATTTCACAAACTAATATTTATTAATTAATGCAAAACGATGATAAGGACTGTAAGTAATTTGAAAATTCAACACCATTTTCCAAATTAGAAAATTGGTGAATATCATCGAGGTGCTCAGTACTTGCATACGATCCTGAAAGATTTTGGAGGCGATGGAAGATACTGCGTGACTATCGGTTTACCAAACTGTGACTAAAGCCTAACGTAAAAAAATGAAAAGCTCGCTTACATTGGACAAACTTTCATAAAATATGCAGGAGATTATAACATAACGAAAATTAATTTTTCTCTATAATCCATTAAAAAATTTACCAAGCCTTTAAGTAAATAATACATTTTGAACCTACAAAGAATAACCGAAATGTATCATTCTGTGACCAATTACACCACGTGCAATGATGATTACTTTTGAAAATCTTTCCTGTACATTTGGAAAATTTAATCTGCGTTAATAACGTTTACCGATCTGCCATTTAATCTTTAACATTTCGCAAGACACAAATTATTACAATAATGTCAAACATTCTCCTTTTTGTCTACTGGTGTTCACTGTGCGAACTAAAAAATATAGTCGTCAGGAGTATACACTTGGCTATGTTTTTATATGAAAGTCAGACGATATAGTCAGTCAGATGGAATTTCCGATCTCTCCTACAAAAAAATAGGAACAAATAAAGGTAATACTTTAGAATCACGGCTTTTCTGAATTTTATCATTTTACTCGCAATTTTTATCTTAATAACTTTAGTTGTTCATTAAAAACAAGAATTATTCGGAGAAAGCGAAAAAATTATGGTTTTTATACATGTTTTATGGATAATAAAGTGTCATTTTTTAGAGGTTAAATTTATGAAAAACCTTCAGAAGGGTGGTTGGATGTGACAACTAACTCTCCTCCACATTGCTTGAGTAATAACAATGAGAATTTCGTGTATTCACTCCTAAATTCCAGTGTAAATAGCAGAAACAGCCTAATTTTCCCAGATGATTTTGAGGTTAAGTATAACGAACAAAGAGAAATTTAACCTTTACTTCAATCACACCCGATCGCTTTTCCAAGTTTAAACATGCCTTGAAAACGAAAAAATAGATTTAAAAAATAGTTATCTCGCTTTCCTCGACTGTTTTTATTTTTAATGACCAATTAAAGGTATTTCGGTAAAAATTGCAAATGAAATGATGGAATTCAGAAAAGCTATGATCCTACAGCATTATTCAAATAAACTTTATTGAAAATGAAGTAAATGTATAAATATAAAATTATAGTCGCAAAAATAACTCACCTGTTGAAGTACAGCAGCATAGCTACTCTATATTTACACGATTGGCTGGTACCGGTTTTGCACGAACATGTCATTTTGTCAATAGACACGAAATATTCTACATGCGAGTCATTATTACAGTTCTTCCTAATTTTTGATCTGCCAGTTATCGTATGTGGATCTTTTGTTAAGGCACTAGTTTGAATGGATAAAGCATACAAATCAATTCTTTCACCCGTTTTTGCAATCACACCGCACATGATTATCATGCCAGAATTAATCACTCGTTGACCTTCTATCATGTTCCTAGATGACTGCGTAGCTTTAGTAAAATCGCACAGAGTATCTAACCGCAGTGACAACATTTTTTTGGTCCTTAATTATTAATAATACCTTTTTTCCGACCCCTATTCAAAACCATATTGATATGTATACTCCGGCGGCCATGGTTTTTGAGCGACACGAGCGCTCTCCGTTCCGCGGTGTTATTTTTCTCTCACGGAAGTATCGCTCTCTCCCCGCTCGACTGAACCACACCAGTGCTCGTAACGAGAGCCCTAAACTCTTCTACGCATGCGTCGCACTCGGGCTCTGATTCGTTGCTGTTCGAACGCAATTTGAAATATTAAAAGATAACATTTTTATTGTTTATTATGAATAGTGTCATCTTAACTTATATAAATGTTTATTCGACCGATATCAATGAATATTATAAATTATATATTCTAAATTTAGATATAGTATATTTATATTTATTAATTTATAGAGAGTATAATATATAAATATTTATTTACTTGTTGTTTAGATTGAAGATTTTGAAAAATTTCGTTTTAACTTTTAATATTTATTATTCATTGAAGTAAATTAAACTCTTAGAAAATTAAAATTAATTAGGGTCGAGAACACGGAGAGCAGGCTCGTGAGGCCATAGATAATATATAAGTAGATTTTTTATTTTAATTAGTGTTTTTAGAGATAATAAATTTTTAAATTCTAAATTCCGATGGCCTCAGAAAGCTCTCCAATAACACTTTTGAAATCGGAAACGATGATTTGTGTGATAACGTATAACCTTATATTGCTATGAAATATGAGTATTCACACTATGCTGAGCCGATTATTTTTACAATAATATTTTTCTCATCTCAGAGAAAATTAGTATACATATAATATATAATATTAATATGTTATAAGTAATAAAATATATTACTTAATAAGCAGGTAACTTACACGTTTTTGTACTAAATCTAATTTTTCTCTCAAAATCTAATTTAAGTTCTTTAAATACTTCATTAAAATTGTAAACTCCTTATCTGTAAATAAATTTTAATTCCAAAATAATTGTTTCATTTGAAATTTCACTTCACCCAAATAAGAATGAAAATATTTTGCACAATATTTATAACATAACTGGAACCAAGGTCTTTTTCTAATAAAATAGTGAAAATAGAAAAAATGGCGAAGAATAAGTTTAAAATTATTTTTTGGGTTCACTAATGAACTCACTATAATAATATTTTTTTAATTGTTAATTTTCCAATTTTCAATTTAGGTATTGACGTGTATCCATGGCTGAGATTTTTATTTAACTTTTTCCTTTTTTTAAATCAAATCAAAATTAATATAAATTATATTAAGATTCAGCCACTTCCCATGGTTGAAATGCATTATATTATTGACTGCAAAATTTATCAAATATACAGTCAAATTCTTAACAAGTATTTTTGTTGTTGAAAATATACATAATGAATTCAGATCAATTAATATTTAAACAAACAGATGAATTTTTAACAAAAAAAATATTTAAAGAAATGTCTACCGAAATAAATAAATTTTTTAAACCAAAAAGACCAATTTTCTACAAAGCAGTTGATCTTTCAGTAAAAAGGTTCATTTCCAATTCAATGGTTCAATTTTCTACGAAAACATTTGAATTTTCAACTAAAAAGGGCGTGAAAATTTCAACTAAAAAGGATACATTTTTAACAAAATAATTATATTCTCAACCAAATAGCAATGTTTTTATCTTTTAACCAAAAAGAGATCAATTTCTAAAATAAATATACGAATTTTCAATTATGGCTTAAAATCTTAATTTATTAAATTCTGGTAAAGAACTATTCAAGTATATTGCATCCATTCTCAAAAGTTGAACATTAAACTAATAAAAATTTATTTAAAAAATATTTTCCATCGTTTACAGTCTAATTTTGTGCTAGAAAAATGATTGAAATGTTATAATCTCATATTTTTCCATGAACATTTAATATATTTATTTAAAATAAATTTAGAAAAAAATTTAAGCTGGAATTTTTTTCACAAATAAAATTAACGAATTTAATGTTTATATTTTAATGTATTTTGTTTTGAGTGTTTAATGAAAAATGAAAGTAAGAGGCCTTTATCAGCCTTTAACATTTAATTCGTACAATTAAAAGTAGTCAAAATTGGTTCTTCACCATTATGAATGTTTGCTTTAAGATGTTTGTTTAGAAACCCTTGAAAACTTATTGATTTGCAAAAGATTGAATACAAAGTTTTTAAATGAAAAATTGTTCAAATTTAATTTGGTGGATTTGGAAAGTTTCAAATTCGAAAGGGTTCTACTTTTTCTGCTTTTGTTTGATATTTAGATTCCACTATTTCAAAACAAAAAAATCTTCAGCTTTAACAAACCAAACTTTAAAATTTTATTGTCCTAAAAAATTTGCCATTCTAATACCGACCTATCGAATCGCAAAAAACCGATCCAATCGTCCTGCGTCGATTTGAAATTGTATCGAATTTTTTTCACCCTTCTATTTTAAAGGTTTTCAAAGAAAACTTATATTTTTTCTAAAAACAATTCTGAAATTCTAAATACATATAACTTTGGGGAATGATTATTTTGGTTAAAACGGTGAAATATTTGTTTTAAAGTTTTACTGTCTAAATATTGTAAAATAGAAAAATAATTAAAATAACGAATAATATCTAAGACAAAAAAAACGTAATCTTCATTATTTACAATTCAATTGTAAGATTATGGTAAAAATTTTCATTGATGTACTGATGATTATTATATCATTGTGAACTATTATATTGTGGGATTCAAAAATATAATAAAAGTAATCAATTTTTGAGATTGAAGTACTATTTATTCAGAGAAAAAACCGTTTCAAATAAAGAAAATCCTCTAATTATTAATAAAAATTCAGTATAGTTTCAGATCGTTTCTGTAAAAACGTATCACTAATACAAACATTTTCCAAAAATTTCCAAAAACTGTCTTTTTCAGAAGTTTATTCTTCAACTCCGAAACCGCCGCTACGCTAGTAATTCTCACCTGCTGCGAAATGAGGATTTTCTAATTATAAAATGTTTTAAAAATTTTTTGTGTCTTATAATAGAAATGATGTTGTTTGATTTTGTTTTATTTTCCATAATTTCATAAATATATATATTTACTTAAATTAACTCTAAATAAAAGGTTTAGAAACTCTAATGAGACTAGAATTAACAATTTTAGGATTTATTTTAAACGTTTTGACTTAATACTTTTTAATAGTGTCATAAATTAATTTGCTCTCTCTCTGAATTTAAATCCAAAAAATCATAGTGTTATTTAGTGAAAATCCATACTAACTGGATGTAGTAATCAAGGCAAATAGAGAAAACAGAAACATTGATGAACAGTCAATAGGAGCCGATTCAAATCTATGGGTGCCAGTCGGAGCCGAGTCAAGATTATAAAATGAACGCAACGGTCATTGAGCGATTTTCATGAAGATAAATGAAAATAAATGATTGCGGAATAGTTTGTGGGAAGCATATTTCTGCGAAAGATAGTCCTTATATTTGAATTAATAATTTTATGTGCATATGTTAGGCTTGAAGATCGAAAACAGGCAAAGACCGAAAAAAAACCCGCCAAAACACAAGAACTCGCCGGCTTCTCAAATTTGTAACCTCTTGGTAACCTTCCCCTAACTCTTTCCCATCCCTTTCCATCTAGCCATGTCTCCATCGTTATGACTACATCCCATTGTGTAAAATTCCTCATAAACTCCCTATCTTTTCTGTCCAAACCTGCTATATTCCAGTAACAAATCTTCTATTTTTCCCTATTTTCGTTTCTCCTCTCTTTCCCTTCTTACTATTTCTTATTTTCCTATTTCTATTCTATTCTCTCATACTTAACCCATGTTGTCTTTCATTTTTTTTTCTTTTCCGCTATTTTCCTTAATTTATATTCCATTTTCCTTTCTACCCATGTTAAATCATCCTCTATTATGTCTGGACTTCTATATAATAACCTCTTCTTGGTCATTACCCCCCTCGTATGTTCCCATTTCTTTAGTTTCACCAGTACCATTAACTCCACTTTTCCCTTTCTACATTTCGCATTTCCTCTAATTCTACCTTAAAACCAATCCTTTTTAGTACTTCGTGCACCCCTTCCTCCAGCTACTTCCCCTCTAGTGTAATACCCTTCATCACTATGCTTAATTTTCTTTCTTCCCTCTCTTTCCTTTCTATTCTCTGTTCTATTTTTCTCAGCCTTTCCATCTCCTTATTCCCATTTTCTCCCTCACCATAATCCCGTATCGAGCTTTCAAGTTTATTCATCCTACCTTGCATCTCCTCTACCTTTTTATTATTATCTTCTTCCTGCTTTTCTAGCTCTTGTTCTAATGACTGCATCCTATTTTCTAGCTCTTCCCTGATTTCTTCCCAATTTATTATTTCTTTCTTAACTTCCGCCATTTCCCGCCTGATTTCCTTCTTTAATTCCTCTTCCCTTTTCTCCTGCTTTTCTTTATAAATCCCTATCACCTCTATAATTACTTCTCAAATTTCCTTTAGTCTTTCATCTTTCATCGTAACTTCACTTTCATCTCCGCTTACGTCAGCCCCCTTACTAATATCACGTTTCCCTACCAAACTATGCTTTTCCGGCGGCGATCTAAACATTTTTTGGTATTCCACGCTTGCACCAATATCTTCCTTCTCTTCACTGCTTTCTCTCTCCCATCTCTTCCTTTTAATGACAGCCTCAATTGAATATACGCTTTTTACTCTTAATCTTTCCTTTTCTGTAGTTTTTTTATACTTCCCCCTTCCCTTCCTTTCCTTAATCTCCTATCTCGGCGTACTAAATACTTCCTGCTCTAGATCTGTTTCTTCCGCAGAGACACTCGCTCCGCTAGCCATGAATCAACTTCAAACTCTCCCACCTTCTATGCTTCCATGCCTCCAACTACCGTCGCGATGTGGTACCTGTCTAGACATTCTTTGTCGCTACCCAACACTGCTACTACCAATCCGATCAACACAGTCCTCCCACCCTGTCACAAATCTCCATACAAACTTCCACACAAATCTGTTTCAATCCTCCAAAACATCTACCTCCCCTTTTCACTCTCACACTCCCTCAATTAATCTCACACACTCACACCCTTCTACACACCTCCACAATCCACTCACCTGAAATTTCACCATAATATCAGAAAAACTCAGCATCAACAATTCCCACTACTTGATACTTTCATGTCAGAAACGCAAGTCTTTACTTTTAAATCATTTTAATTAAAACTTTATGTTTAAAAATAACGACATAACATCGAAAAATTGTCAAGTAAAAGATTTTTGAATTAGCGTTGTGTTCTAAATGATGTAATAATTAAAACAGGTTACAACTAAACTTAACATTTCAAAAAAAAAACAACAAATATACAAAACAATTGTAGATACAGCAGATCCAAACTGATTTTCCTTTCTTCGACCGTGTTAATTTTCAAACAGTATTTTAGCTAAATTCAGCAAATATTCGGTCTTACGGTCAATGATAAAATCAAAATAAAAACATCCGAAGTAACATGTGAAAAACATATTTATTCCTTTTAAAAATCCTTAACGTTTCGACCAACACTGCGGGTCTTTATCAAGAGTCGATATACAAATCTATAATTTAATAAAAAAATTGTATGAGTTTAAACGTTCTAATAATTAGTGTCATAAAAAGGATATCGGTTTGAACAAAATAAAAAAGTTATTATATTGAAACATACCTGAGTCAAAAAACAAAGTCATATTTTATAAAAACAAACAGCGTCATTTAAAAACTTTTTTTTTAAGAAATTTTTTAACAGGACAAAATTTCTATTGATTGAAGCTTCAAACATATTGGAGAGGCTCCAAAAATTTATGAAAAATGTCACATAATTAAAATGATGTTTAGAGACGGACGATACAAGACTGACTGTTATGAAAAGTCGTAATTACAGAGGTGACAAATATTAATAAACCTCTGATGATGAAAAGGCGCGCCAAAGCTTGAGAATATAATATTGAATCAATTAAGTTGATTTAAATTAAAAGAATTTAAAAATAGGGGGAGGGGGTTAATGCATAATGCTTTGATAAATTTGGTTTATATTCAATATTTCAGTTTTTAAATTTATTGAAGTGTTGATATATTTATTAATAAAAATTGATTTAATGATACGTCTTTTAAAAGTATTATTTTCTCTGGCCCAGATTGGGATCTCAAACAAAATTTTAATAACATTAGAATACCTAATACCCATTCATTAGTTTCGTTAGATGTCGTTTCAATATTTGATAATATACTCCTGGAATTAGCTTTAGATTGTGTAGAAGAAAAATCAAATTTATATAAAAACTTAACAAAAATTTCAAAAAATGAATTTTTAATTGCCGTTAGAACTGTTTTCAATAATACAGTATTTTCTTTTAATAATAAATTTTATAAACAGTTATCAGGATGTCCAATGGGATCTCCATTATCTCTCATAATTTCAAATTTAGTTATGGAAGATATTGAAAAAGAGCCTTACGTAGATTATCATTCAAACCAATTTTATATAAACGTTACGTAGATGACATTTTAACAATCGTTTCAACTAACAAAACTGTAGAGCTCTTAAATATTTTTAATAGTATCGATGAAAACATACAATTTACTCTTGAAAAAGAAAATAACAATATCTTAAGTTTCTTAGATTTGGAAATTCAAAGAATACCTAGTGGAAATTTAATCACAAACTGGTTTAAGAAACCATCTTGGTCAGGTTGTTACTTAAATTATGAATCCCACCATTTGTTCAGTCAAAAAATAGGATTGATTGAAGGTTTAGTGGACAGATGCATAAAATTAAGTGATGTAAAATATAGAAAAGATAATTTAGACCAATTGAAAACTACCTTACAATTAAACAATTATCCCTTGCTGTTAATAGAAAATGTCATCAAAAAAACATATTAATGAAATATACAACACTTCCATTATAGAAAAGAAGCAGAAAAAATGGTTACAAAATTACAAAAAAAACTGATCTAAAAGTTACCTTACAATATGTTCAAGGCCTTTCTGAAAGATTACAAAGATCATTAAAAAATGTAATATTAACGTTAATTTTAAAAATAACAATACTTTAGAAAAATTATTGAGTAACAAAAAAGATTCTGAAACAATAGAAAATCTGTCTAATGTGGTTTATTTAATAAAATGCAATGGTTGTCAGAAACACTACATAGGTGAAACTGGCAGGAGATTGAAAAGTAGAATTTGAGAACATAAAAAAAATTTTAGAATTGGCAATTTGAACACAGGTTTGTCACAACATTCGTGGAAATTTAGTCATGCTTTTGATTTTGCTAATATTAAAATCTTGACCAGAGAAAATAATACTTTTAAAATACGTATTATTGAATCAATTTTTATTAATAAATATATCAACACTTCAATAAATTTAAAAACTGAAATATTGAATATAAACCAAATTTATCAAAGCATTATGCATTAACCCCCGCCCCCTCTTTTTAAATTCTTCTAATTTAAATCAACTTAATTTATTCAATCTTATATTCTCAAGCTTTGGCGCGCCTTTTCATCAGAGGTTTATTAATATTTGTCACCTCTGTAATTAAAACTTTTCATAACAGTCAGTCTTGTATCGTCCGTCTGTAAACATCGTTTCAATTATGTGACATTTTTCATAAATTATTGGAGCCTCTCCAATATGTTTGAGGCTTCAATCAATAGAAATTTTGTCCTGTTAAAAAATTTCTTAAAACAAAAAAAAGTTTTTAAGTGACGCTGTATGTTTTTATAAAATATGACTTTGTTTTTCGACTAAGATATGTTTCAATATTATAACTTTTTTATTTTGTTTAAACCGATATCCTTTTGAAGACACTAATTATTAGAGCGTTTACGCTCATACAATTTTTTATTAAATTATAGATTTGTATATCGACTCTTGATAAAGACCCGCATTGTTGGTCGAAACGTTGAGGATTTTTAAAAGAAATAAATATGTTTCTCACATGTTATTTCGGATGCTTTTATTTTGATTTCATCATTGACCGTAAGACCGAATATTTGCTAAATTTAGCTAAAACACTGATTTCAAAAAATTGTTGAAATATAATTTCTTTTTAATTGAAATATATTATGTGACATGATATTTGTGATATTCCAAGTGATTTGATAGATGGTTCTTCTAAAAATTTGTAAAATTCCTTGCGAATAAATAAATTCATTATCATAATCATTTCTCGTCTTTTTCCGGTTGAAAAAATTCCCGGTTTTCCGTCCAGCGGCTACCCCACAAATGTTAAGTAAACGAAGCTTCAGATATAGATTATTGGGAAGATAAAATTCAGTAAATGACAGTTCTACATCTGCTCTAAGAGTAAATAAAATATTAAAAACTTAAAATTGCATTGAAAATTCATAATATAGAGGTTAACGTTGCTATATTTATTATTTTATTTTGATTAATTTAAATAATGAATAATAAATAAATATTTTTTCATCCTAATTTTGAAGAGAAATGTTCAAAATTGTTGTCTGATATAATTGCATATTTTTCAGGAGGTTCGAACAGAATTTGTTCTTGAATATATTTTACTGAAAATATGAAGTTGTTAAATATGCTTCGAATGTTAAGCTACTAATAAAATAGTTAAAAGAAATTTAGAAGAAAAAATGAGGAAGCTCATTTTTCTCGTAGGCTCAAGTAGTTTAGAGTTCATTATATTAAAGGCATTTTTCGTTTAAAGCTGGATTTTTTTAGTAGTAATTATAACTTTCCCGAAAGCTTGTACCATTGGGACATTTCTTGCCCTTCTATTAAGTTACTTTCATAAATTTAGAAAAATTATTTAATTTTATATATAAAAATGGTATTTTTCCTACACAGTTATATATTTATAAGGACAAAGAGAAAGATCATTCATAATTAACTCGCGTAATTTTTCCACTCTTATGATAGTGGTCTAGAAAATATCCTTCTTTTTTTTCTTCAAAAATGACTCGGTGCCTAAAAATGGTTTCTTTTCTTGTCAAATGTCCACTGCATATTGGCAGAATTTCAGAAAAATTTAGATATCTCTTAAGCCCATGATTTGCAAAATATTTCTTATGTTATTTTAGTTTCCGCTGTTAATGTTTTTTTTTTTTTACTTTAGAATAGAAAAAGGATAAAATGCATATGTACTGAAGTAAAATGATAAATTAATAAAAA